>NC_070583.1:11579999-11834999 GCF_027409825.1 Scomber japonicus
TGCATGTAAATTAGCATCATTACTCAGCTTAAAAATATGAAGTAAAACACCAATACAGGTGGGTTAGTTAGGTGGTGAGTTTAATTTGATGAAACCTTCCTGTTTCCTATACGTCTGTTTGAACATAAACTGCACTGACAAATGGTTTTATTGCCATCAGATCATTCCAACTTTTACATTGAACAGTCAGATGTCAATATCCAGCAACAAACTCAAGCCCCTTTTGCTCCCAGTTTTATTGTCAGAGTCTAATTATGCAAAACAGATCAAACATATTCCAAAAACGACCTTTTTCACATTAAAAATTCTATTACTGACATGCTTGATTAGGTAACCAATTACTCAAGACAAGCAGCCCAGAGTCATCTTTGCTACCACCAATATATGAAATATATTGCATGCTTCTTCCTTAGGGCTTCAGTCAAATAAGCAAAAGCCAAATAACAACAGCAGGATCCATGAAATGGATCCATGAGCTCAAATGATTCAACATATTTCACTTCATTGTTTATGTAACACATGAGGTTCAGCCTTTGAAGTCAGTGCTTTATAATAATTTGCACTACACAGCTTTCTTTTAGCCTAATGCATGGTGTTACACCCTGCAAATACACTTGACACTGAAGACTAGTTGAAAGAAAAAGTCACACATCATCTCTGTTGTGTTGGGAGACCAGCGAGCGACTGGCTAGAAATACACTCCAGCATCTGCTAGCTATGGGACTAAAACTAAGTACATACAAAGTGATGACAACTAGCAGCTTAAAGTGCAAACTTGTAATTCTACCACTGGGTATTACACAGCATGTGAGACTGTGCTCAGGATATATGGATTCAATATAAACTCAAGAATATTCAATATAACCCCAAGATGCAGACTCTGCAGTTGAGGAAATGATTAAACTTTATCACCAGGCTTCCATTAAATATTGTAAGAAAAATCATGGTTATTAGTTCGAGCTGAACTACACTCCAACCGCTGTGCACTAGGTGTGATGGGGAATGGAAGGGAAGGGAGGATGGGGTGACAGAAAAACAATGAATTTCCTTTGGTGTGAGGCAGTTGTGTGAACTTGACAAAAAGCCAGTAGATGTGAGAATAATCCGTCAGTGTGTGTGTGTGTGTGTGTGAGTGCGTGAGAATGTGCATGTGTGTGTGTGTGTGTGTGTGTGTGTGTGTGTGTGTGTGTGTGTGTGCATGTGTGTGTACTGTACAGTATGTCTCTGTGCTCTGTGTGTAAAAAATCTTTAATCTTTGTCTGTAGTTGAATCAAAATCAAAAAGGAGGCTCGGAAAAAAATTAAATGGTCTCACATCTGAACAATGGATGATGATGACAGTCTTTGGAGGAACAGTTAAGTTTTGCCATCATAGTGTGAACTGGAGAGGCTACCCACTGTCATTTAGCCAACAAGAGGACAAGCACTGCAAGCCAAGCAGAAGAACTGCCTGGAGCAAGGGAGACGACTGTGTGTTTTTATATCTGTGTGTATGTATGTGTGTGTGTATTGGTGCACATGTAGGTGATGTGTGTGTTGGGTAGCCCACCAACACCGCAGCACAGCACTCTGTCTACAACAGCTCTGGTGAACAGGCAGCAATGAAAAGCCTGCAAAGTGACATACATTAACCCCAGACAACACTGTGCTAGTAGTGTATATTATTAACACAAGCGATTCAGTTACAGTCCAGGGCAGATGAGCACATGGTTTTCATTTCTCTACCATCATGAAGTGTTGTGTGAGAAGAAACCGGTGTATGAACTGATGCTGAGCTGACACAAACAAAAACAAAAAGTTTGGAGTCTCTCTTTCCTCTCCAACTGCATCCATCCATCCATTTATCCTTCTCTGCTGTTGCCCTCTCATTATCTTCATATCCTTTCATCACAATACAGAGAGCCAAATGGAAAACCAGAACACATATTCTCTCACACACACACAATCCTGCACACATGCATGTGCAGTAATAACTAAACCTGAAAACACTCTAGTGAGTGAAGTTTCAAACCTGCACAACATAGTTTGGTTTTATCACAAACTTGGACATTTTGTGTCAGACTGTGGACTTTTTTTCCCCCCAATAATGTCATTAATCTGGCATGACACAGGCCATCTGTAGCTGACATCAGGAAATCACTGCTCACATGCCGTCTGTGTGTCTGCATCAGTCTGTGTCACAGAAAGGCTGCAGGGGGGAGACAAGAGCAGTGCCTCTCCTTGTGCTTCCCTTGCTAAAGAGAAAAACACCTATCAGCATAGAGCCATTTGCATTTGAACCAGAAAAGCATTATGGTCGAACTCTCTCAGAAGAGGTAGTTTAGTTCCCTCCTCAGGGGGCCAATCATCGCACAGGCTTCAGCCATGAATATGTTTAAATTTCTAAACTGGTATGGTTATGTTAAAGGAATTACTGCATGTCTATTTTCTTCCTATCATTATTATTATTATTATTATTATTATTATTATTATTATTATTATTATTATTATTATTATTATCATCATCATTATTTTTTTATTTAATCTTTTTAGTTTATTCAATCTATTTATTTTCTTCAGTTTTTGTGTGGTTTTGTATGTAAGTGTAGGTATGGGTGTACATATGTGTATTTCTTGTATGTGTTATTTATATGGATAAGGAGTTACTGCATAGTTAAAATGAAAAAAAAAGAATACTCTTTGAATGAGTTGTCTCATGCTTACCAGAAAGCCACATATCAGTTTGATATATAATGAATGAGAAAAAGAACGACATGCCAACATAGGAATATATGCCTGTTAATGATTTAAATCTTATGGCTTTATTAATTCTATACTACACAGTACATGAAACGTGGAATAACATGTGACACCAGGCATCCACATGCCATTACTGCCGAACAAGAAGGAAGTGATGGCAGTGTAGGAATAGCCTATATTGCCTGTCTTTTCTCCCTCCTGCTGTGACTTTCTCATAACACTGCACAAGGGCAGCCTCGTTACACATTGAGGGCTGATAGATGGCTGGCTTCACCCTCTTCTGCTTCTCTTTCATAAACTAGGAAATAAAACCGTTGCGGTATTGAACCCTCCCCGCTGAGCCTGCTGGGTCAATCTCATGCCATCACATCACATCCAGCCTGCCTGCCTTATTTCAGTTGAGAAGTGATAAATATGAGATTGCAAATGGCTTCATCTGTGTTCCAACGAGACAATGTGATGCGAGCAATAATGTGCCATTCTAAGTGTGCAGGTGAAGGCAGTAACACTGGTTTCTCTATACTCCAATACACAAGGGTCATTAAACTTGAGCTGGTGATTAATTAAATTAATTTTTGATTTTCTGTCTATACCATCTTGCATGAAATAAGGCCCTATGCAGTCTAGGTTAAGTGAGCCAACTCCCTGTTAAGCTGCTATTATAACCTTCTGCTCCCACTCGGATGAGCTCATTACATTTGAGAGCTGATTAATGAAGGCAGTATAAATCATTGGTATTGTTACAGGCGAATAAAAAGCTGTTCCTCACAAGTGAATGTCTTGCAGATCGAGATGAGATGTTCTCTTGTGAAAGTCTGTGTTATAAACCAAACAGAGGTTTTATTTATCTAACAGAAGACAATCTACCTGCATTATAGTGCTGCACTGGCATGAATATACAAACACATACAATACACTTTTCACGCTCTAGTGGCTCACCATTAAACCCATAGGCCTCCTGTGTAACTGATGTGCTCATCACATTGGACTAGCTGCTTTTTCATGGAAACATCCCACATATGCCAGTCCTTTTTTTCCCCTCCTCGGTTCCTCTACACTATATTTAGAGCATTTAACAGTTGAGTTCCTGAGCCTTTTTAGATGGTGACACAAACTCATTCAGTTCGTATCGTACCAAGCGGACAAAAAAGTGTGCTTTCTCAAGATAGATAAATGAAGCTGCTTTGATTTATTTGGAAAACATGATGACAGGCTTCTTAGTAAAAGGAATGGTTCAATATTTTGGTGGTTTAGATAAGAAGATTGAGACCACCCTCACGTCTGAGCAGTAAATATGAAGCTACAGCCAGAAGCCAGTTATCTTAGCTTAGCATAAAGTCTGGAGGTAGCAGCAAACAGCCCCCCAGGCTCTCTCCAAAGGTAAGACAAATTTGCATGCCAGCACCTCCAGCTCATAAAACTGCAACTTTTCATTTTTTACATTTCAATTTTTGTGCAGAGGTGCCTTCAGGTGGGTGCCATAAGGTTATAATATAGACATGCTGTTAGCATCAATCAATCTAAAGGCTTTTACACACCAGGAAAGAGCAACATACTTGCCTGTGAATATTGCAAAACCATTCATACTGGCAGTGACGCAAATTTGTGACACCTCATTCTTGAGAAAAATCATCAAGTAACAATCTCCAACCTGCTTTCAGCGTATTTGTCCACAGAAGCAGTCGTCTGCAGCTCCTGTACAGCTGAGATGACAGTGGGTGGCCAAACTGCCTCCACCTGGATGACTGACAGAAGAAATTTACCAAGCCAAAACAGTTTTCATGTCAGCTCCACTAAATAAGTTCAAAACACATATAGAGCAGGATATTTTCTTATATTTAGATTTTTTGTGGGAAGTACTTTACATAGGCTACCTAACATAATCTCATTTATTTTTAATTGCTTTTTTATCTATTAGGCTACTCTAAAAATCTACATAGAATTTGCAGTTATTTAAACCATTCCCTGGGGATGTTTCACAGTCTATATTAAGATGAGCTACTAATTAAAGTCATGAACTGAGCTATAATGGACTATTTATGGGTTAAAAGGTCATTCTGCACACACATATGTAAAAAAGGAACTGCCTTTTTCTGACCTTGTGTAGGTAGGGGAAAATTCCAGTACACCAAACTATTCCTTCAAGAACCAGACAGACTGTAGAAATCATATTTCCCTGCGGCTAAAGGAAACATATTTTATATATTGTTGCGCCAGCCCTCTTTCTTCATGTATGCAACCTAGCAACTGCACATTTCTGAGATGTATGTGAATGTCTGAATTTCCAACCAGGACTGACTCTTTCTTAGGTGCTATGAACCACCCTTGGTCTCACTCAAGTCTGAGCTCTGTCTCTACAAGCCAAATACTAAAAGAGTTTACATCAAAGATTTGCCTCCCACTGTGACAGCCTGGTAGACAGATATGCACATCTCTCCCTCTCCCTCTCTCCCTCTCCCCTCCCTGTTCTCAACCTATTGCCCTTTCCTCCCTCTTTCTCTCCTTCCCTCCTTTCTCTCTGTCTCTCTCCATTTCCCACCTCCAATGGTGCCAGTAGCAGGGTGGAGTGTCACCTTGCTCTGTGCCCAGTGGCCTGTGGCTAGATGATGATTTATAGCTGAGGAAAGCGGGCGTTTGGGAGATGAAGTTGGTGGATGGCTTGGTTTAAAATCACTTGTGGCGGTGTATGAAAGCGTAGCATGATGAATGAATAGTAGTCTCTGCATGCCAATCACAGTGGTCTTCCTGCAATGTACAGTAGGTTTTAGATACATCCAGAGGCTCTGTAGAGCTTTGTCTTCTTCTAATCATCCCTGGCCCACCACAACCCACACACACACTCACACACATTTGTTTCTCATACCTTTGTGTATTAGAATGAAGATGCATGGAAGAAGGTGGGCAGCACAATCTCCTCAAGAGAGAGAAACGGAGGTGTTGATTTTAGTAAAGCGTCAAGGCTACAAGCATGTAGATGCCCTCAAGAATCTCTGATACAACTGAAAAAATAAACTGGTAGTGTTTGCTTTCTGTATGGTGTAAATATATTCAAAAACAAGCTAAAGCTCTAACTTTTGACAGAACAGTCCACAGGCAAACTCAAAAACGCCTTTGTATTAACGCCTTCCAGGATTTATACTTTGCCAGCTGACAACTGCAGACCAGTCTGTTAATATTACTACGGAAGGAAGAAGTCCTGCACGTCGGATGTTGATGGTGATAAATGGATTGGTCTGAACAAAAAAGCCCCATTGTTTATTGTTCTCCTCAAGACATTTGTCAGTTAACGTCAGTGAACAATGAGACACGTGTATATGTGTGAAAATCACGATTACTGACGTTACATCAGGGAATACAAGCAGTAATAAAAGCAGTAATGATGAAGTAGGTGGAAGGATACTGATGCAGACTCAGGGATAGGAAAAGGTAAGTGGAAATTCTTCACTGAAGAATTCACAAACTATGTACAAAAGAAACTGCAACTGCAAAACAAGTCACAGAAAACAAACTGAGCCTCTGAAAATATTCAAGCTATAGGAACTGTTGGCCCAAGAACACAGCCTATATGTATTTTTATAAATGGAGGCAATGAGCTGCCAAGTTGTGGCGTGCTGCAAGCCCACTGTCCATTGACCACATTGAACACAGGTGTGCTACTCCTCCCATGGAAAGCAGTCAACTAGAGAGAGAGAGAGAGAGAGAGAGAGAGAGGACAACAACACAGCAGGCACACAGCATTCATACTAAAAGGAGACTTAAAAAAATAAATAGAACACACACTCACACAGGGCGCACAGGGGTGGGATCGTGACAAGTAATAACTTGCCTTTTACCTGCTCTGTATTACAAATTATAATATAATTACTCATTTAAATGCATGTTTTTGCTGATATCATAAGGAGAGCCAGGAGCAGGTGCTTGTTTAGTATGCTAATATAATTCGCTCTGTATTTATTTTATATGAATAAAATCATACATATCAACAGCAATGGGAACCCCTGTAATGTGTGGCTCTCTGCGGCTGCTCCCTACAGTTCAATGAATAACCAATAACACATAGCATACAAAACAGCATGTGTCTCCTGGACATTTACAGCTGCAGCAGGAAGATCTTAAAATCATTCCGTTACACTGGAAAAACTGAACATACCATATAGTCTAGTCTAACATTCATTCTACAGTAAGATGATATATTTGTTGTTGCCTGTTCAAAACAACAAACATATAACAAACAAATATTAAAACTGGATTAGAATTTTAAAAATACAGACTATTCATTTTTGGAATGGACAAATAAATGTGGCTAAACTGTTTAAGAGAACAAAGCCAGAAGTATGTAACATAAATTGTCCATCACTCCTTATGTGCTTGAACAACAGTATGAGTGAGCAACTTGTAGTGGCCAAAACTGCCCATCAGACCAGTTGTCTGTACTGTATGCATACTCTATGAGTCATACGACAGCACGTCCCGCAGACAGCTTGTGCTTTGCTTTCCATCTGAGTCCGTTCATATGTCAGTGATAGCACAGCCACATATTGTTGCTGTGCTCTGTCATCTACGAGTGAACATATTGTCTATGGTGGGAAAACTGGAAATCTCATGATTGAAGTTTCCAAAAGAACGTTTATTTATTGTTCTTCAGTTTGTGCAGAACATTCAACTGATCCATGCAATGTGTGATTCCCGAAATATCAAATGAGGATAAAAGATAAGTCTGGTGATATTCTTTCTTCTTGTCAACAAATCACATGAATCACATGAAAGCCAACAATGAATCGATCCTACAGCGTATTGTCTTGTATTATTCCTCTGTGATGTAAGGCTCCATTGTTGTTCAAAAGCGATTAAAAACATATCAATGAGCGACACTGTTGCATTGGGTGACATTTTCCTTTATTATATATATTGTAGGTTTTGGTCTTTTAAACTGATTTGTTGAAAATACAGAAAAAGCAGGATTATCTTTAAAGGTAAGATAGAGTACAGTTTTAGAGAGAAATCTTATGAAGTTTGGCTGCAGAAATCACATTTCTTTCTCTATATTCAACTCAACTAACCCATAATTTACCTTACAGCATCACTCCATATTTCTGGCTGAGTTCAACTAGTTATCAACCCCATGAGTTCAGTTCTGGCTGGAGTCAATCTCTACTAACAATTCGTTCTCACAATTTCCTCTCACAATTGGTTCACAAACACAGAGAGAAATTGTGGTGAAGGCAATTTGCAGTTCAGGCTAGGGCTAAGGAAGAAGCTACACAAGTTGGACTTGATTCATATTTTATCATACTCTGTTGGCTGTACTGTCCTCCATCAGGGTATTTCAAAGCTGTACAACTGGCCCAGTTCCCTGCATGTGGCGACAATAGCGTCACCACGCAGTAATGAATCAAATTAAGTGAAATGTCAGCTAGGCTAACAGAGCTCTCCTTCTCCTCTCACCATGAAAAGGAATAGTTTCATGGCTCCAATTTGTCTCTCCCTGCCCTCACTGGCACATATTTTTTGCGTTTCATCTAAAAAATGATGCTACTGGCAAAGACATGAGGAGTAGAAGGGGTGAAAATCCAATTGAAATATAGAATCTTTATTCATGTCTAGAGTCAGAAGTAGAGTGGTTGACTGGTGTAGAGCAGGCCTTACTATTGGGTTTGATGTAAATAAATGCGATAACATAAATTATATCCCAAGGGGGTGGAGTGGGGGTCTGCACCTTTACTTCTATGTTCCTACCCCTCGCTCATTCTTTCTCCCTCCCTCTCTGCTGTGAAGATTAAAGTGAGAGTGATACTTTACAGTGACAGAAGAAAGAGAACGACACAGCAATATGCTGATGATATGGTGATGAGAAAGATGGAAGATGAAAGTGTAAGAGAAGAAGACAGAGAGCGAGAATAAGAGGGCAACATTTTGAATGAATAAATGTGCACTGAGGCTTATGTACAACTGCATATGTTTTACAGCTAAAGTGACAACTCCTATATGCCTTTGGTACTCAGAAACAAAACAATGGCTCCACATTTAAAGCAGTCTATTAAAGGCCTCTGGATACAGGAAATAAACAAACCCATGAGTTTGTCTGTCTGTGTTTAACCTCTAGCCAACTTCTTTTTTTTCTTTTCTTTTTTATATCAAGTGTACCAAACAGTACTTAATGCTATTATACTGTCAGGTTGTAATATATTAGGAGAATGACTAAAGATTACAAAAAGCTACTATAAGCTTAGCAGTTCCTCTTACTGTTGTGATGATTGACAGAAAGTAATCAAAAAAACAGAAAATAAATAAAATGCTTTTTCATATGTAAACTAATTCTTGTCCTTATGTTCATGTGAACATATTCAGCAGGGAATCAGTGGTTTCTTTTGAGGGGATTTGTCCCATTGCAAGATTAAACTGAGAAATGTATATTACTGCCTTCAATACCCTGACAAAAATGATAGAAATACAGTACAGTACATTACATTACTATGAAATTGTTGTTTTTTTCAGACCATGTTGATGAGGGTTTACTTGTGAGTACTGTTTCTCTTTTCCAATATGAACCCAATATAAACAGCCTCAAAACTGACCAACCAGCTAAAGTTAACATTGTCTGCATCATGAGGTGTTTCTAACCGATATGTGACAATCTGTCTTGTTTAGGTCTCTGCTTTTCTGGAGCATAAAATTAACAAAACAGGAAAAAATGTAGACACGTGAGTAGATCAATGCAGTAGCAGCAAAAGAATGAAGAGGCTGGTTGTATTGGTTTTGTGCTATAAATGATCAATCTTCTCTGTTAGGGGTTGAATCCTGGATAGAAAAATGGTATGATTTACAGCATAAGAAAAAGGGAAGCAGGCTGAGGTGGCAGAGGCAGAGCACAAAAGAGTGTGAATGACAGAAAAAAAGCAAGAGAGTGGGATTATCCATGGCCTTTCACTGTAGTTCTAATCCATACTTTACAATATTGTCGCCTAGAGCCAGGAGAGCATAAATCTGCCGTATGACAGAGTCTATAGGAACACTTAGCAGACAAATGGACAGGAGGGAACACAGGATATTACACTGTGGACCGTGGCAATCTGTCTCTCTCTAAACAGATAAGTACGTTATTACCCACGAGAGCTAAGTGTATACAGCATGCAAGTGCACAATTTTCCCTATTTTATTATACAGTAGGTGAAACTGAACTGTGTGTGAACTGTGACACTCTATACATTCCCCTCAATACAAAGCCCGGTGCCATTTATGAAAACATGGGGCTCGGGCCACTGAATTTTGAGAGCACTAGGATGAGGGAGACGGTCTATTTGCATCGCCAGTCGCAAACCAAAAGGTGTATCCAATGTCTTGAGGGTGCGGGGAGAAGATGAATAAGCGAAGCAGCATAAGACTGGCTCTATATATAGCAGGTAATCTATCATCTCATTTTTGTCATCTCCCTTCCCCTCGTTTTTGCTTTGAGGAATGAGGGATTGATGTTCAGAAGATCAGAAGAAGTAAGGAGGGATTGTTGGAGGCTTGGAGAGAGGAGAATAAAGGGAGTGTGTGTGTGTGTGCTGTGAGAGTATGTGTGTTGGGAGGAGGAAGGAGGGTGCCTGAGTGGAGCGACTGACGACTGCTGTTTTTTGGAGACCTAGTTGCAGTTGGCCAAAGTCCAAACCGAATACTTTTGAGTCTCACAACTCCAACAAAAAAGTAAGTGTCAAAAAAGGGAAAAGTATATATCTAACACTTTAGTTTCAAAAGAGTTCCGCTGAATCCCATTCTACACTGCAAAAATTGCATTTCCTCTCAACCTGCAACACCACTGCTGCCTGGAGTCAGATATTTCTAAAGTGGATATTGTTTGAACGTCCTGTCAGCTCTGACAGGTTGGATTCCCTGGCACGGAGATCAGTTAGAGACAAATATGCCTTGTTCACAGGCACACACACACACACACACACACACACACACAAGGAAACACTTCTAGGAAAAAGCTAAGGGGCCTTATGAAGCTCCTTTTGATAAGGTTCGCCCTGTGGTCACTTCAAAGCAGAGATGAAGGAGTGGATAAAGAAAAAGAGAGAGGAGGAAGGAGTGAAGAGTGAGACAGGATGAAAAGATGGGAGCCAACGGCGGTAGAATGAAAGAGGGCAAAGAGTGGGTAAGGTGAAATAAATGCAGAGAGGGATTACTCTGCAAGAAGACAAAACGGAAGGAGGGAGACAGATTTGCATGGGAAAGATAGCAGGACACACAGGCGTACGGACACAAATTCAACTTGTACACACACTGGAACATGCACCTCACGCACCCTCCCCCACCCTCGAACCTGGGGAGTTAAATCTGAAGCCTTATCGAGAGATTTGGGAGGCCGAATCTCACCCCTCTGCGCAGGTCCCAGCAAAAGCAGCAAAATTATTGCTCGGAGAGAATCCTCACATCTAGAAACTCTCTGATGAGTAGCTATGGTAAAGCCTGCAGGCAGGCACTAATACATATGGGAGAGAGGGGAATCATTAGAATAACTCAACCATTCATAGATGGTAGACAGTTTGCTAGCTAACTCCATCTAGAAACCCTCCCCCTGAATAATTCACAGAGGTGTAAATAAAATATATCCAGTGGCCTTCACCTAAAAAAAAAAAATTAGAAACAGGATAGCTACCATGCTGAGTAATGACTTCTTCTCTTGCAGATGAGTTGATATGACATGCAAACGGATGCGTGACATAAAAAAGACCTTACCTCAAAATTCAGTTATTCACATTGATATTCAAGGACAGGGTTGTATTGCTTAATTTAAAACGGAATATTTTATCTATATATCTGCCTTTGATAATGACACTAAAACACTGCCATTTCTCCAAAAGTGCAAGAAAATGATAATAAGTAGTGATTGCAATGATGTCCAGAAGTGCTATTATCCAAAAGCATTAACTTGGAAACATTGTTATCCAATCGGTTGGCGCTCAGCAGGCGCATTACCATCCTTTAATTTTCCAGAATAACAGATGATAGCAGAGCGTTTAGTGGCATTCTCCTGCAGCGAAGAGTGCAATATTGTCTGAATAATGCATGAGCAACAACGATGTGGCCCAAATCATCCCCAAAACAAATAACCCCAGAATCAATGGGGCGGCGAGCTGTGTGTTTGTGTGTGTGTGTGTGTTTGTGACATACTGTATCAGTCCTCCTCAGATATATGACAGAACATTAGCAGACAGACAGCCACTAAAGCAAATGAAAGGTGGCAAAGACAAGAAATCAAAGCAGTACCCAGTCAGGAGAAGACGAATAGACCACAGTTCTTTCCACATGTCCCACTGGATCTACAGTGTTAACACGCTGTGGTGATGTGTTCGTCAAACTGTGTGCCCAGCCAACAATAGAGACTGAGCAGAAATCAATACAAGCTCCAGCCGATTCCTCATGGTGGTTCCTTTCATTATGACAGTCACTAGGGGTGGTTGGGGTATGGATCATGTTGCTCTGCTGGTTCAAGGGTGCTGCTTCTGGCACACAAAAACCTTTTTATATCCTAAAGGTCAATCAATATGAAAACTAGCTAATTTCCCCAAGGGTGATCCATGTAGCGCTGAAATTATGCAATAATTGGTTTTAAATGGGTCTCATGGGATTGTGAAACTCCCTTAGCACACAGCAGACCATGTAATTTTGCAAGTTAAATGAAAAAAATAACGAGGAGGAGAAGGTGGTAGCACTTTCAGAAGAATAGATTAATATCTTGTATTGGAAATCCTAATTGAAAAACAAGTCTTCAGCCCTTTCATGAGACTCAGATCTGCTATTCAAAGATACTTCTTTTGGTCAGAAAAAGACAGATGTCTTATCTCCATCTCCGTCTCCAGACAGTTTTCTTCCATTTCCCGTTTTCATTTCTTTGCTCTCTTCTTGGTGTCCAAATGCCAAGGTTGAGACACTTAAAGGATGTCTCCTGGTTGAGCCCTCAGAGACAGACATCTAAAGACAGCTGCTCCTCCTCCTCCCTCCCTCCCTCCCTACCCCACTCCTTCACTCCTTGCCTTCCTCTCTCTGTCAATCACAGTACTTTTAACTCCCTTCTTCCAGCCCCACCTCTCCCAGCCACACCACATTTCCCCCCATCTGTTCTCCCTCCTTTCAAACCTCTTACTCGTTTTGCCTTCCGCAAACATCTTTTCTTGCATTTGCTTTCATTGAATAATTGTTCCATTGAGGGAAATGGGTCAAGTTTGTCATGTCAGTAGTTAGTCAGTCAGATAGGCAGGCGGTCTGTGTGTGTGTGTGTGTGCGTGTGTGTGTGTGTGTGTGTGTGTGTGTGTGTGTGTGTGTGTGTAGGTGGGTGTGTGTGTGTGTGTGTGTGTGTGTGTGATGTATCAAGAGTTTCTTCTCAGCTCCTATTACTCTGACACAACACTTTCTAAATTAGCCGCTTGACACAAACCACCGACTGAGCCACAGGGCTCGACCTCACTCTTACCCGCAACGTCTCCCTCACCGTACACACACCTCAGGTTGGGTTCACAAAAGATATCTCGATGTGAAAATGGAACACCCTTAAAACATCCTCACTCTAAAATTATCCGAATCTCATTATATGGTTCTTTTGTGATGAAAATCTACTGCTGATAGCTTCTGTACTCTGAAAAGAAGAACTGTGAAAAGGTGACTGCAGCTTTTACAGAGATGTGCAATTGGAACAGTGTGGGCTAGCAGATTTACAGTTTTTTTTACAGACAATATGATCATGCTCTACAAATAATTAATCCACAATAGAACCACCATCATTGACCTTGTTAAAAACAAACACATGGCTGTTGTCACTTTGTTGTGGCCTATATAATGGTTAGTCCATACCAAATCACTTCTAGCCTTTGAACCCCACTCACAGTTTTGAGTCTGCAGGTCTCAGATACTTGAAGGTGTGATGATTAATGATAGCGCTGGTGACGATAATGAGCAGCGAGACTTTAAGTGTGCCCTTTATCTTCCGTTCCCGTGGCTGGCATCTGCCCACCTCACACATGTAGCGAGAAAGTAGTCCTATCCCTGGCTAGAGGGCAGAGCGAGGGGGGCCAACATATTATATTCTTTGCACATCATGGGAGATTAATAAAGAATAAAATAGATATATAAACTATTAATATAGATTAGATTAGATAGATTAGACAGATAGACAGATAGATAGATAGATAGATAGATGTTTACAGAAATAGTAAGTAGTACATTATTTTATGTCTTGCTGAAAGTTAAATGAAAGCATTGATGCCATTTTTAGGATAGACATGAAGCTGGAGCCAATAGCTGGTTAGCATTTAATAATATAAAAGAGATGTAAGGTATCTATAACATGTGCAGGAAGTCGTAGAAGTTTAGCAGTATAAAATGGGTATAAGATATCCAGTATACCAAGTGTGTGTAAACAAGGTTATTAGGAGCTCCTGTGTTGTTCCGACTATAACGACAGTTGGTGCAAGGATAGATTAATTTGTATTCGACATCTGATCACACCACTGCCCTTCAATAACTGGGTGGCACGCACTGTTAATTCCAAGTGGTGTTTGTTTCAACTTCCAACTCTAATAGGATTATAGACTACATTCTACAGAAGTAGAGGGTGAACTTTATAATGAGATGCAAACAGTGAGGGTTACTTGTATACTCTATGGTAAGATTTCATGTCACACTGTGGGCACCTTCTTTTAGTACAGGGGGGCTGCTTGGAGAGGCTAGTGTGTTCTGTGTCATTCAGCTCACACTGCACAGCCCCGACCTCTGCCTGTCTCATATACAGAGGCTTAGAACTCTCTCTCTCTCTGTGTGTGTGTGTGTGTGTGTGTGTGTGTGTGTGTGTGTGCGTGTGTGTGTGTGTACTTGGAAAGTAGAGGTTGTAGGGTCAAAAAGTGTATGAGAGAGAGTGAAAGTGAGGGAGAGATGATTGTGACAGACAGTCCAGAGAGACGTCCTGTGGCATTTTATCCCTCCAGTGGAGCCACCCGTGCACCTTGATGCACTGTGATGTTAACTGTTCTCACTGCAGCACCATAATCCCAGAGCACATCATGTCAAAAGTAAGATGCATTATTCTACTCCACAAAGCAGCCTCTCTGTGGTATTCACTACTGGAAACAACAAAGTCAGCGATCAGAAACTTTTCTTTTACTGGAGCCTGATCTTGTAAGATTATTTGTCCTATCAGTAAGGCAGGGCAATATAGAAAGATGTCTGACAGTATACATTACATATTGTGGAAAATCATATCATAAATCTCCACTTAATGAACACTCATCTTTGCAAACTTGCATTTTTGCACAAGGGGTTTTGTGTGATTTTTCTCTTTTTAAACACTCCTTTTGAACAATGGGAGCCATCCCTTCCTCCCCCATGCCCGCTGTTCTCTCTCCCTTAACTTCCCCATCCCTCCATTGTCGTCAGATCATATTATGTGAACTCTCATTACAGGGGTGGTAATAGACTCTTCGGCACTAAGATCCTCTTTATTATCCATCAACTGTGGACTACATCTCTAAGCTGATTAGCCAGAGCTGTCTTTTCAGCATTTCAATTAAGAGCATTTTGAAAAGTCAAGCAGATTGCATGCCTTATATTCATTACTGACATTCTTAGAGCGCTACACGATGTTCAAATACAGTAATCCAAGAAACACATCACAACAGTGAGGATAAAAGAGCTATAGAAGAATGACATCATTTTAATATTGGACTCACTGGGAAATGGCAAAAGTAGTTATTAACAGGAATCCAAAGCAATTATGGCAACAAACATACAGTTTTAGCATTAAAAGCCCAGCTGGCATTCAAATGACTGTCAAACAAATGCACACAGACACACAGTTTATGATGTGGTTCAAACTACACAAGAAAAATTAAATATTTCAAGAACCATCTTCATTGCCATTAAGTATTGTTCCTTTATATGTTAGAGGAAAAATGTGGTCTAAAGCCTCAATATGCAGACAGTTTAATACAAGATGATGTCTGCGTTAGCTTTAGCTGTGATTGAATTTATCTTTATCTGCTTTTATGCCACTGTCTGCTCTCAGAGGACTGTGAAATGGTAAGAACTGATAAATTTGTCATTCTGAGGAGCGTGACAAGAAGCTGTCTCGTCGCTGTAGCCCCATAAGTGCCCACAGGGATGGTAGCACCTATGCTTAATCTCGCTGTTCATCCATCTCTGTTCGTGTCATTTCGGACAAGCTTGTAGAGTAAATGTCCCAGATAGGGGAACTGATGTCTGGAAAAGAATGAGAGAAGGCGAGAGGGGGAAGCGGAAGAGGAGGAAATTGAGAGAGAGGAAAGGGGGGATGAGGTTGTGACTCCTAGTGCTAATGGATTTGGGTCAGATGACGAGGATATGATCTGCTCAGTGCTGTGGGTGTGTGCGCGTGTGTGCTAACATGTACGTGTGGAGTGCGTGATTCAGTGATGTCATTAGCAGTCGAGCCAAAATATGATGATCTCAGGGTATTATCAGTATCTGTTTAAGGTATCCGGCTTTATCAAATACCCACTTGACACAGGAGTCACCACCGTGTTTTATCATTCTGTCTCTGTCTGACTCTCTTGTTCACACACACACACACACACACACACACACACTCACTAATTCGTCCAGTCATTGTTAATCCAGCTGTGTGCTGGTACAGATGTGCTGTACAATGCTGACAACCATGTCTCTGAGATACCGATGTCGTACCTGTCTTTATTTTGATGCCACCGCTGTCATTGCTGTTGTTGCAAACCATTCAGGGACACATTCAGTGCATCTGAATCTATTATGGAGAGTAAACCTTGCACTCTGCCCTTCGCATTATGGCGTAGTGAGTCCCTCTCTGCGGAGATCATCAGTGCCGTAAATGCATGTGTCTCTGCCCTAAGTGAAGTGTTGTTGTCATGTTCTCAGTCGTATTAATTTGACAAAGAGCTCAGCCTCACTTAGAGCATCAGTCTGAGAGAGCAGAGCAGGGGAAAGAAGGGAAACAGTTGTACACACTGCAGCAGTCATGTACCATTTGCACAGAACAACTGCAGCGGAGAAGCTCAGAGTCGAGTGCCATTTCCCTGGGCACCATAGTGGTACTTGTAGAGGAAGACATGAGCCTGCCACATTTTTAAATGAGATTTTTTTCTACCAAACAGATACTTTTAGTTACAGCTGTGTTTTCAGCCACAAGCATCTTTCTCTATAACCTTTAAACTAATGCTGTTCTGCCAATTTGGTGTTTTTTATCCAACTCGCAAACAGATTCCGACCTTTAAATACCCGCACAGTGTCTGCATCACAGGATAAAATAATGCAATATGTTTTTAATCCTTGTCCAAATCTTAAAGACACTTCAGCAAAGCAATCCTTTATGAGAAACAGTGTCACTAACCACTAAGTCCCCCATGCTGACAGTTTCATTGTTCTCAAGTATTTACCAAGTGGAGATGTATGACTCACTAAAGAACAGATTGCATCACACAAATTAGTTCTCATATCCAGATTAGGTGTTACAGATCTGAGTATTTATTGTTGCATTGCTGACTAAAACAACAGACAGAACTAGTTCTTATGTGACAGTACTTCATGTGACTCTTTTGAAAGAAATTGTTAGATGTAAAATGTAAAATGGCCATTAAATCTTATGTAACAAAGATTTTAAATCACATTTCACAAAAATAAAACACAATATATCTCCGCATTTTGAAAACATAGGTGGTGTGCAATATTCCCAGGTCACTTTAATATCCAATTTTGGCCTGAAACTATTATTTTCAGAAGTTATGTTATAGCTCAGAATGTTGGCCAGACTTCCTGTTTACATAGTTGACTGATTGGACAGCACTGCAGGTGTTTCCTAGCAACAGATATTACTTGCTAAAGTAAGACATTCCTTAAACTTGGTAGTTACTAGGACATTAGGAAGGACTTTACACACAAACTTAGTGATGGATTTATGAATAGCTTATGCAACCCAATCCTAAGGAGTAGTTATGTTGGAATAATGCACACCATAAATACTACATACATTCTTAATGGAATGTATTTAAGGACTTTCACATTGGAAAGCAGAGGGTATAGTCTGTGATTATGGAGGCCCAGATTAGGATTTGACAGGCTGTGCAGAGTTTGGTGTGGGTGTGTATATGGTTGGTACAGAGGATAAAGGAATGAAGTATGTGGAGACATCCAGAGAACATCCAAAGGAAAGCAAACATCTCAATGAAGCATGAAGTAGTCGATCATAGTAGAGATTGTAAAAAAGAGGAGGCGAGAAAAAAGAGGAAGAAATTTAAGGCCCAGGAGTCAGATTGGGTTTGAGTTGTCTAAAGCAGAGCTACATGGTGGAGACTGAGAAAGTGAATAGGAGAGGAGGAGAGGGAGCAAGATTGGCAATGCAGCAGAAAGGGAGCACAGAAAAATACAAAGAAAAACAAAAAGAGGAAATGCAATGAGAAATAAACTAGAGTGACAGATAGAGGGAGCGATACTGAGCGCTAAAACGTAGTAGAGGAGACAGCAGATGGTGGGGATTATTCTGGACTAAAATACTCTGGGATCTACAGAGGGAAGGCCGCAGACATAAACCGTTACAGACTCCATCTGCCAGAAATAGACCAAAAAGAGCTGTACGTCTACCATCACCATAACCATAAAACACTGCCTAGATGGAATAAAACAAAGCAAAAATGCTCCCCAAATGACTCTATTTATTTCGATAATGCTGGTGTTTTTATTAAATATCAGTTGAGTCCTGTTTAGTCATTAGATTGACACACTATACATTCATAGCCACATTCACTGCATGGAATAATCACATTAACTAAAAATGTAGGTAAGCAAACATTAATTTCTTATGGATCGTACATACCATTGACATAATATAGGGCATAAACACATACTAGTTTGATGCAGTAGGTGCATGTGTGCTATGAGTATTTCAGCATGTGTTTGTATGTGATTATGACTGATACCATAAGACACCCCTAATCCACATTTTATGTTCACTGTGATTAGGATAACAGGCTGCTGCACTAAATATGTGTGTGTGTGTGTGTGTGTGTGTGTGTGTGTGTGTGTGTGTGTGTGTGTGTGTGTGTGTGTGTGTGTGTGTGTGTGTGTGTGTGCGCGTTCAGGGAAATCAACAACAAACCCGGTCTACAAATCTCCCCAATAAAGCCTCAATATCTATACACACACACACAACCTGAGCACACACTACTGCAGATACAGTCTAATGCCAGCTAATCACCCTGTCTCCCTCTACTTGCAGGGGAAAAGAGAGTAGAGAAAGAAGTAAGAGATCTTGAAGTGAGTGGGGTTTTTTTTACCTCTCCCTGTGTGTAGATCAAACCTTGAACCTGCAAAAAAGAGAAGAAAAAACATAATTACTGTTGTATTCTGAGGATAAGCAAAGC
Organism: Scomber japonicus; assembly: GCF_027409825.1. NCBI lineage: Eukaryota > Metazoa > Chordata > Actinopteri > Scombriformes > Scombridae > Scomber > Scomber japonicus. The sequence continues at coordinate 11,599,138 of NC_070583.1, forward strand.
TGAGCAGATCATACAGTGTGCTACTGTACCACATTGATGAAGCATTTCAACAAAAAGCAACAACACAGATTGTCTCTGCAGGCAGACAGAACCCACACCATGCTCAGTTCCTGTCAGCAACCTTTCTCAATACTCCTCTGTAATTGCCTATTGAGCCGTGTCACTCAAGTCTTGTACTTTATGTTCCTGCAATAGCAAGTAATTGTTAGTGCATTTTAGTCTCAGCATTAGTGTTACAATGCCAAACTTATTGACTTTTGTATTTAAGAGAAAGCGAGTGGGTGTTTGTGTCCGCATGTGTGTTATTGACTAATTATGTGCCCTGTCAGGGGACAGTTAATTAAATCCTTCCCTGGCATTGAGCATAAAGTAATTATTGTGCATGGATGCATATCCACAAAAAAAAAGTGAACATTCACATGTGCTAAATAGATGTCACGTGTCCGTGCACATCTTCAATACACACACAAAATGTTTTTTTTTTCTTGTACCCATTCTTACACCTACCAATACTCAGATTGCAAACTGGTGCCAAACTATTGCATCATCACATTGTCTTGTGAACATTTATGATTCAAAAGATCGGACATATTTCTGTCATCATCAGCTGATTCCCAGTAACATGTGCACCCAAACTAACTTTTTATTCTCTCTCTGTCTCTGCCAGGCAAATTCAAATCAGATGTCAGCTGGGTGTACCACCATTGACTTGCGTCTGACAGGCCGCCAATATCATCTTTACTGCATTCATCATTACAATTGGCAGCGATCAACCTATTTGACTTCTCACAGCTGAATGCATCGGTATACAATGCCTCTTACATTTGACTGGTACAGTATTAAAGAATATAATCTGTTACAGAGGTTACTGAAAGGGCACATTAGATACATTGTTAGAATGCGATGTATGATTTATTGTTTCAGCTCTGCACTAAGAGGTTTGGTTTGCTCACGAACCACAGAGGATATAACAGAAAACTTTGAAGATACGTTTGCATCTTCATTTTAATACATAATAAATAATGGATTCACTGGGAATTTGAATGAATGTTTTATATGCCTCTCAGTGCCAAACTGTGCCCACCAACACTGCCAGAAGTAATTTCCCAAAACAACATTTTCTCCCCAATTCCCTGAACCACTCTGCCCTCAATTACTGGTCTTCAGTCTGAAGCTGGTGAACAAACCAGCTCATATCTGCTGGATGAAAGACTTGTTGTCTAGTTGGTTGGTACATCTGCTAACAGATGTCCGCTACATCTGCTGTCTGATAACAGGATCTGCTCAGTGTGATGGTCCAGCGCTGGCTACAGACTGATCACTGACATTTTGCTAAGCTACAGTGTCTGTTTGAGATTTGTTACTTTCACTGAAGGCGCTTTGAATGGTATCATCAATGACAAAAAGCCTTTTGCCTGCATGGAACCACATGCCATGACTTTTGGGGAAAAAACACTTGAATGTATGTACTTCTGTCTCTTTACTTCCTTAAATTACATTTCTCATCAGTCTAGACTTGAATTTACCAGATTTGCTGATTTGCTGATCTGCTGAATTGCAGTATTGTAAGACAAAGGCTTATTATTATTAGTAGTATTACTATTATTATTATCATTATTATTTTCATCCTTTTTTTATTATTTACTTAGAGAATAACTAGTCACTTTTCCTTTTTTGCAAAAAACTACTTTATTGTCTGGCTAGTGGTAGTTCTATTCACAGTATTGTGAAAAGAGACGCTGGCAGTTACAATGTGTCCTCAGCTGACAACCTTTGATTCTCAGGCTGAACAGAGACTGACCACTCAGTCTACAGGAGGCCTTAAAACAACAGGAGTCGCTGTCGCATACAAATAGGCTTCACAATCTACTATTCATATATTACAGTATCTCACTTGTTGCATGTCTATGCTGTTTATAGGAAAGTTTATACTTTGGTTTATGCATCCACAAAAATCTGTACAAAACACATAGCACAGGATCAAGTCTCATTTAAGCACTGTGGCATATTTGCTTTTATGGTACCTATTTGGCCCAAGTAATCCTTTAGTGGTACCAATGCAAATAATATTTAGCTGCACTTGCTCAATTGAAAATCCTATTACACCCCCTTCATGTGTGACAACATCAAATTCAACAGCAGCAGGCAAAATTTGCATCAAAAATGCCTTGTTCTTGTAAACGCACATTTTCAAATTCGATTCCATGACAAGTAAAGGATCTCCACGATGCACTCAGTGGTAAAAACCAAGCACAAAGTAATAATCTTCCATATTTTCTGCATGAGCTGGCGAAGCAGACAGAGGTGTGAGGCTGACGCTTCGCCTGGCTGATCCTTTTCAGCTGCTGACGTTCACAGTCCCATCAGCAGCGGGCCCCCTCACACTACCTGCCACAGACTGCTAAAGTGTTCTGCACTTGGAGACGGAGAGGAGCAATCATTCCTTCAGTTGTTAAGCAGCAGTGCCTGACCACTCTCATTCAGACGGGTCTGCCAGCTGGAGCAAAGACTCATGGGAAAGAAGGAGGGAGTGCCGAAATGTGGCAGAGAAAAACAAGTGTTCCACATGCTGTTTTTTTAAACAGTTAATATATCTGACACAAAGAAAATGTCCCTGCCTCTGAAAATAATAGGAAAATGTACAACAGCCTGTATGGAACTGAATCAAAGTGAATACTGTAGTGAAATCAAAGTGAATACTGTAATGATGGTTCATTGGTATGGTATGCCTCCCCTAGAGCTATAAACTGTGATTAGTGAATATCAGTGCAAGAATATCCAAGTGCCTTTTTAATATATAAAAAGTGATATTTTATAGATAGATTGGCAGGCAGGAACAAAGAAGCTAAAGTAAACATTTGATATGTGAGTAACAGGCTTTATAAAGTATTTCTGTGTCTGAATGTCATCAAGCACTTTCTTTCTGTCTCTCTAAAATGGTGTGATTAGACACTGCATGAGTCGACCGCAAGCAGGTTGAATTTAATCTCAACCTCTGAGGCACTTTACAAAGAATTTCTCCCAAGCTCAACAATTGGCAGTGGCTGCCAAGCACCTTCGAGGGAATGTCAGTTTCCATGGAGACCAAGCCACCCCAGCTGTAGCCCCCCACTCTCACTGTGAGTTAAAAAAAAAAAAATTGATGGGCACATATCACAAACCTCTCTGTAATTCTCTCAAGCACTGTCTCTGCCTTTCTCGTGCTGTCTGACATCACTGTTGGTGTTAATCTATGCGTCTTTGTTCTCAGTTCAAACATCTGCCTCTGTGTTTACCAATGTTAGTAACTGCTCATTTGCAGTAGCTTGGCAGTTTCTCTTGGACTCCGAGAGGCATTTGCGGGAATAAAAGGAAGGATGTATGAATTTTAAAGGAAGCTGGAAAGTAAAAAACTAAGTTAGTGATGTAGCAGATGGAACCTAATTAGAGTACTTAAAAAAGGGTAGCTTTGGAAGAGTGTGTAAAGCTACTACAATCAATAAGTTCATCTTAACAATCAATCAAATGTTTACATGTATCTGCATGGGGTCACTCATAGAGATAAACCTAGTGCCTCTCAGCTCTACAGAGTGTTTTATCATCTTCCAGCTCACTGCTCTTGTTTTTTTGGGTCTGTGACTGCTGGTTTGATTCAGTCTCACCAATCTCATCAGTGCAGACGTCAGCTGTTACAGCATAATAAACCTACTGTATGCTGCCCAACACCGCACAGACAAGGTTAGCGAATGGCTGGTGAACAGGGTAGATAGATACTTCCCTGAGGAGTTGGTGGGGACCAAACCCAAGCTAAAAGGAGAGTGAATTTTGGACTTGCATTTGCTGGGTGGACAGAAGAAACTGTCCAGTCCAGTGTCGCTCTGGAGTGCATGGTTAACAACATATTTTTATTGTTTTGGAGGACTTGTTGGGACAGAGAGATAACAATAACTAATATTGAGTGCTAATTTTGCTCTGTATATTTTGCGATTTCCATATCACCTTAAAAAGTTGATAATATGTAAATGTTGTGTTTGCATCTTGTTTCTGCTGCCCCTAAATGACAGAGAATCAGTTAATGCAAGTTTAAAGATGCAATTTGTAGAATTTTGTGGCATATAGCAAAGCAAAATGGATTATAATAGGCTGAAGTATGTTTTAATTAGTGCATAATCACCTGAAAATGAGACTTGTGCTTTTGTTACCTTTGGTTGAACCCTTTATATCTACAGATGGAGCGAATTCTATTCCACAGAACCCACCATGTCCATGTTTCTACCATAGACTGTATATAAGAAGGTTTCTACAGTAGCTCAGAATTGGCAAATCAAACACTGGCTCTAGAGAGGACCTTTCACGCTTTATGTCAGTGTAAATTTGTTTCCCATTTAAACAAATCACCCTTGGAATCCAACAAACGTATCTGCTGCATTCAATATTCCTGTTTAATAAACAATACTCAAAAATAAAATGTAAGAATAACCACATAAATTAATATCTTCTCATATGCTTCATATGTGACCAAGGTTGACAAGCTTAGGACGTAGGTCCTTTATTTTGTGTCTTATGTTCCCATTCGCCCTTAAAACATATAATTCTGTTGGTAATTTTCCTCTTTATATCAATGATTCTTTACAGCTCCACTCTTACTCTTACTCTGCCTCTGTCTCTGTAGCGTAATGATGTGGATTCACCCCGCTCTTTATTCTCCTTCTAAGAGCACACTGACACCAATAAAACAAATCACTCCGGGGCACCTTTAGTTTTGCCTGCATTCCTAAGGACACTATTTGAGGAGTGAAAACAACAGTTTGAATATGTTATTGCTAAACATAGTGCTGTTAAAAATGAAATATCTATAAATGTTTGCAGTGTGTACAGCTACAATAGATATTATCCCCTGATAACCTAAAGCATATCCAATTATTATTGAAATTACTTTTCACTTCTTTTTTTTTTTACTTTTTTTGTCTCACACAGAGCTAAATAGGGAAACATGCTCTGTGGACACAGAAGAAAAGCAGCCTATAGGAAAACAGAAATGTGCCTCCCAGAGGCAAAACCACATTCACTGTGTTCAGCCAGAAGACAATCGGCAGATAGAGCAGCAATGTTGGCGATAACATGCCCAAAGAAAGTCCTGCAGGAGGTGGAGCATTTCTTAAAACAATACAAACCACAGCTTTCCAAACACATCATTCGCATATGTTCACACATGATTTCATGACCCACAGTGTTCACACCTGATTCTCTCCCCTCCTGAGTCTTAATCAAGTTGTTTGTTTGAGAAAGGCTTCATTAGTTGTTGGGTTTTTTTGATAGTGTAGGTGTGAATGCCTCTATGTGAGTAAGCGTGTGTGTGTGTGTGGCCGCTCATGTATGCGTGTGTTTAGCATAAAAACACACACACACACACACACACACACACAGAGACTGTCCTTGAGAATACGGAAAACAAATTTAAACACAGGTAACAAAAACCCCTCATGGCTTCATCACACTGATAATTTTTCATCGGCTCTCTGTTATTGGGAATACAGGTCATTACAATGCAGGCTACAGAGGAGGGGGTGTTAAAAGATGTTTTCCTTTATGGAGAATGATTTGTTTGTTTTACGTTCCAGCTCACTGGCCTCCTGGGCCCTAACCTACATTACAGCACAAAGACTATTAATCATTGATGATCAGACCTTTTAATATTGCTCACATAAAATTTATATGCACGTGAACAAAACAAATGAGGAGTTCTGCTTCAAAACACTGGATATACATTTCAGGAGGTAACTATTACCTTAAGATTATTTTGAAAATGTGGTCTTTCAAAGTCCATTTAAAAAATAAATATACTCACTGCACGGCTGTTTAAATGTGGTGTGATTTGCTCATTTTAAATGCTGTGGGAAAACAATTCTGGACATATTCATGTTGCAATACCAACCTTAAATTCAGAAAATCAACAATATTATTTTAATCTCTACACTACAAGAGCTGATTAATCTAAATGCTAAATCTAAATCAAGTGTTTTACATTGGCAATATTTCTGAAGCAGCCATCAAAGAAACATTTAAGATATGAAAGATGGTGTGTTCAAATGTCTCATTTAAAAAAAATAATGAGCCACCTCAGAGCTCAAAGTCCTAACAAAATCTCACATCTGAGGCAAACGCAGAATAATCATATAATCCAGACATTCATTATCACAGACGAGAAAAACGTCTCCAGAGGTCAATTAACCCAGTGTGTGAACTGAGAACTCTTGGCGCGGACATCCATTAAGCCAGGATAATAAAGATACATGCACACACTCAAACACACATGCACATATGATCGCACTGTTAAGCACAGACAATGCACATGTGCACACCAACAGGCAAAGATAATAAAGACATGATACAGAAACACTTGCCAAGATTGCTCAACTGTCACAAAGACATTCACACACACACACACACACACACACACGTTTCTCTTTTTGTTTCTGACAAGCACGTATTCACTTGCACATACATATTACCGAGCAGACTGCTGTCCTTTAATCACAAGTCATGTTTTAATTAGAGAAAGTGTGAAAGAAATAAGAGTCATTAGGGTGGCTCAGTCTGGCACAGATATGTTTGAGCATGAGACTGCAGGAGCCAACTTTGTGGATTCACATATGCTTTTATCATGAGGTCATTTTACAGTCAATCTGGAAGTGGAGAGAGCCAGATTATTTGAATGCTCTCCCTTAATCATGTGTAACACCTTATTTCATTTTGTGACATGTGATGGAGGTCTGTTTCTACAAATTATGTGAACTATAATCAAGCAAAATCTGTGCTTGATTTCTGATCACTCTCATATTTTTCTATTTCTGTGCTTTTTGCAAGTTATGCTACATCATGGAAGGTATGAAAGAAGCGAACCAAACAAACAATGTGTTTAAGTCTTACTAATAAGATCAAATTATTTATAACTTATACACCTAACTTCAAGCTAATTCAGTGTTTTAATCTTTATGATTTCCAAGCAGCCACTGGCACTTAAAAGCCCACTTCAGATACTCAGTTCACCTACAGAGACACTCAGTTCAGACTGCAGACAGTAACTGGTGGTATAACTTCATAATACATGAGACTTTACCCCACAGTGCAGCCATTTTCTGGGCAACTGCCTCTGCCTACAATACCCTCATTCACTGAGGCTTCATATGTGTTATTCAACCACCCATTTATACATAATAAAAGTGTAAGCTGCACACCATCGCTCACAAATGCAAGTCAAACAACCTTGATATTGCTTACACAAGTATTTTAGAACCCAATTCACACATGCATGAACACTTATGCATATAAACCACCTCACCGTCACACTCACACATACAGCACCTGCATCTGACACACACGCAACCAAACCCAGCATTAGCACAGGGAGTCATGCTGTTAGGACCCACGGCTATTCAGACCTTTAAATTGGTCCCAGTGAGATGTTAAAGATCATACCACAGGGCTGACATATAACTTCACGCCTGTGTATCAAAGAATTAGTCTCTGTCAACCTGATCAATAACCCTAACCGCAGCTAGAGAACCAGCTCCGATATAGGGAGTCAGTTGTACAGTCTTAAGAAGGTCGATGATGATGGCAAAGGCCATCTGTGAGATGGTTCTATAGAGAGCACAGGTTTGATTTTAAGGAAAGTCCTCCTCCAGTTAGCTGTTAAATCATTTTGGGATTGGAAAGCAGAATCAATTTATCAATCAGTGGTATGGTCAGTGCTTGATATGATGGACACATGCACGCCCTTCTACAAACTCCTTGTAATATGACGACAAATGATTGGCAGCAGGCATAAATAATATCCCTACTTTTTTAGGTTTTGCCAAAAACAGGAAAACTGTACTGGCAAAGAGAACAAGTGGTCATAAAAACACACACTTGCAAGGTTTGTACTTAGCAATACCCATTATGTTATTACACTTACTCTTTATTAGGATGACCTGTGCAATCTAATGCAATGAAATACAACAGCATGGCAATACATTTTACATTTACGAGGCTTATACATATTCAGTTTTTGTAGACATTGTCAGACAGGTAAAAATTCTGCTTTATGTTTTAATTGAGGTTGTAGTGGGTGGGTGGTGGTGGTGTGCTGGAGTGCATTATATTGAAAAGTGTTCCTAATATTTTGCCACCCTCGAGGTTGTTAATAGGATGGACAAAAATGGAAAATTTATAAGCTTTGTAAAAATGTTGAATTCATGCCAGAGCTGCCGTATTGGATTGCATTAGTGTGCACAGGTGTCCCTAATAAAGAGCTCAGTGGGTGTACATACTATAAAATGCAGAGCTACTGTATTTATTACCTACATAAGGTCTTTGTTAATTTTTTCCATCCTCTATGAAACTTTGTCATTGCAATACTAATGTACTTTGCACACCATAACATCACCGCTTTGTACATATAACTCAAGATTATGTCACAAGTAACTAAATCCAAAGTGTATCAAGCCATCCATCAGTCATTTAATTGAAAGTTTCTGAATGAAGTCTTCCCTGTTTCATTCCTTCCCCACTGTTGAGATGCCAGTACAGATGGACTGAATTGAGATGAGGCCAACAGCAGTGTCTGTGGAGCTAAACTCCTGTTGAATTGTGCCAGTGCAGAACCGCACCACGTTGGGGCCTGGCCGCTGTGGTGCTCGAGCCCTGGCAGAGAGAACAGGGGCCCCCTTGTTTGGCAGTGGCATGTTGACAGGAAACATAATGCATTCACATGATAATGAGCCAGTGAATCCGTGTCTGTCGCACCACCCTGCTTTCTCCCCCTTACATACAGGACACGTCTATACACAGATAGGGGGCAGAGACACACACAAATCTACTGTACGCTGACACAAAAATACACGAACGTGCATGCGCAATCACAAATCCCTCAGTGTCTAGTGCAGAACGGCCTGATTGCCAGTCTCATCACCAAGGAGACCAGCACTAAGCAGGCGCCTGGCAGAGACAGACTGGCATTTAGCATTTAGGACCCCACAAAGCTTTCAGGCAGACTATGCAGGCCTTTTTCAATGAAGAGAGAGGCAGTGAGAGAGATTAGTCACATGCAGAGAAATGGAGAGAAGAGAGGGAATGAAATACTGTTTGACAATCACATTAAAGAGTAGAATGATTTGGAGAGGGAGAGTGATAGAGGGAGCAGAGAGCAGGTTAGCAATAGATAGGCAAGGTACAAATACGGCCGGAGAAAGAAAGACAGAAAAGGCATGAAAATAAATGCATCATTGTGGTTAAAAGGCAAAAAGGCAGGTAGAAGGAGAGAAAAATGAGATTTATTCCCCTGTTTCATACTGAGAAGTGGTTTACAACACTGACTAAATAACCGCTGAGGGTGATGTGTCTAACAAAAAACATTATCTAGAGTGTTAAGAGGCACATGTGTGATTTCAGCTGACGTCACAAACGAGGGAAGCTATTAATACTCATGCCCACCTGAATCTCCACCATGCTAGGGGAGAAAAATTGCAGTGCAAATGAACTGTAAAAATAAAGTTGGTTTTGTTTTGTTTTGTTTTTTTATTTAGTTTTTTCTTCCAGAGTAATAGAGAGAAAAGAAATGAAAATAGGGTAAATAAAGCACTCAGGTTGTCAGTAGACAATTGCCCTCAGAACAGAAAGCAGAAGATCGAGGGATGGAATGCAGCAAGCAAGAAGGGGATTTAGGCTGTGCTAAGAAACAGATGTTTTTGACTTGAAGGGAGGAGGAGAGGAGAGGTTGTTATAAAATTGGCAATTGGCAATTCATTTAAGGACAAATTAAACAGATAACTGAAGGTTTATGAGGTCATCATATCAGCATCCTTTTAAGCGTTCTTAAACCTCTGCTTGTCTCTAGTTCTTCCTATCTGCGAACACCTTTAGGTGTTTCACTTCTGTTTTTACCTTATAATTTGGCAGTTTTATTTATCAGACTTTTTATCCAAAGCAACATACATCTGAGGGTTGATACAACACAAGCAAGGATCTTGTCATGAGAGAGCAACACAAGTGCCATGAAGCTAAGCTCCAATAGGACATAGGTGCCAATAGGCAGTGCACGGAATGCATAGAGCTGATTTCTTTTTTTTTCTTTTATCAGTCCGTCACATCCAAAGGTGTTTGCAAAAGAGCTGGGTCTTTAGTCTTTTTCTAAAGAAGGAGAAGTATCAGATGGAGTTTAGTAACTCGTTCCATTATCAGGAACTATAGAAGAGCAATATCTAGCAACGTAGGGCCCTGTTATGGTGTTAGTACCAGGGGCCTTTTATTGGCAGACCGTGGTGAGCAGGAGGAAGCTTAGTCCTGACTGAGGGAGTTCAGGTAGGCAGGAGCTGTTTTCGATGATGTTTTGTAAGCGAGTCTCAGGGTTTTGAATTTGATGTGGGCAGCAGCTAGGAGCCAGTTGAGGGATGTGAACAGTCGGTGGATGTGCTGTTTTGGGCTGGTTGAAGACCAGATCATCTGCAGAGGTTTGAGCGTACATGCAGGGAAGCCTGCCAGTGACAAATTTCAGTGGTCAGTTTGTGATATTAAAAGAGCCTGTACCAGGAGTTGTGCTGCATTCTCAGACAGGTAAGGTCTGATCTTCCTTTTGTTATATAGGGGAAATTGAAACAACCGAGCAATTGAGACCATGTGAATCTGAAAGATTAGTTGGTCATCATGCAACCTAAATTTCATGTTGGGTTGATTTGAGCTGGATACGGATCTGTTGTTGTATAGAGGGACTGGCTGGAATGGCAGAAAGCTTGGTCATATAGAGGTTAAGTTGAAGGAGACAGTCTTTCATCCATGCAGAGATATTAGCAAGGCATGACAAACCAGAGCAGAGACTGTGTGGTCTTCTGGCCAGAACGATAGGAAGAGCTGGGTATCATCAGCATAGCAATGGTATGCACAAGCATAATGATTGTACCTGCATCTTCCCTGCTGTTCTAAGGCCCAGCTTCAGCCTCTGACTGACAGTTCCACCAGGTGAGAAACGTAATTAATTTGCTTTCAACATTGTCAACTGGTCTCCAATTATTCTCCCGTTCATGTTTTTTTAAGTTATGCTCTCAATATGTAACCACTGGGTTGCATGGTGGCTCGGTGGTTAGCACTGTTGCCTCACAGCAAGAAGGTCTTGGGTACGATACCCGGCTGGGGCAGGGCCTTACTCCTTGTACTTGCATGGGTTTCTTCCAGGTGCTCTGGTTTCCACCCATTGTCAAGAAAACATGTATGATAGGTTAATTCTCCTGTCAGTGCTTGTGATGAAGGCACTGACATAGATCTGGAGTTGGTCCCTGGGTCCCTTGCAGCCCACTGTTACATGCAGAGACTGAATTTTACTGTACAAATAAAGTACCTTTACATCCTCTCAGTGTGTATGATAACTCGCTGTGAAACACTATCACATAAACCCCATCTCATCTGCACGGCCAGTTCACTGTATTAATTTCTCATCCTAATTTAAACAACGATTAATTAAAATTGGAGTCTTCTTTTTTTCTCCCCACTGTGCGTGGCGGCAGTGTAATCCTTCACAGAGTGGCTGTTTCAGCTCTGCAACCTGTATTCATGAGCTTTTATCTAAGCAGTGCTTTATTGTAACAGTGGTGAATAGCATCTCATGTATCTGTGCAGGCGCACGGATGGCAGTCTCAATGGGCCCCATTCTATCCTATCTTCATCTTAACAAAGAGCAATTTTTCCCCCTATTGTGCACTAATACACAACACACATCTCCACATCTCTCATCATCCAGTGGTACAGTAATAAATACAACATCTCTCTCTAGTTCTCTGTCTATCTCCCAAAGCATTACGCAGCCTTGTTCTACTCGATTACAATGCACAAAAGAGGAAGCACCACATATTCATCTCTGGCCATTGGAGACCCAAATTCCAATTGGGAAATCATCCTCTAAATGCAGAGAAATCATTCTGGTATGGGACAATGCCCCGTGTTAATAAAGCACCCTCCTGCAGAGTACAATGGAGTCATTGATCATCTCATGTCATCATTAAAACCCTGTGTTTCATCTCACAGCTTTAATAAAGGAAAAATGTCAACTGTTTACAGGGCAGAGAAGATGGATCACTTGATATTCTGCCATTGATTATGAGATATGTTTATGAAGAGTTGGACTGCGACTCACAGGTCCTTGTGAGGATACTCCGTCCTTCTGTCTCTCCCCTTTTCGCCACCCTGCAGCCTCTATGTATATCAATATTACAAAGTGCAATTCCCAATCATCTCTGCACCATGTCTGCTGACACGACATCACTATAGAGCGATGACAGTGAACTGTAATTGCACATCATTGTTGCTTTGCCATAATTACAGTTGTGATAGTGCACAGGGAGAAAACGACTTAATAGTCTCTGGGTAATTACCCCAATTGACTAGATGGTAGCTAATTGGATTGTTTGACATTGTGTGGATGTGTACATCTTTGCATGTATTGCATGTGTCTTTGTGTGTATAAGTGTGTGTGTGTATGTATAAAGTAATTGATAAGAAAAAACAACAACAAGGGACTGTATTTGTAGGAACAGCAGGATAGCCTTTCTCTATATCCAATGACATATCACATACACTTAATTTTAAATAAGGAAACTATTTAAAATCCTGCTTTCTGATTTTCAGTCTCTTTCATTCTGAATCCCTTGACAGATAATAGCTGGTTGATTCATATTTTTTCTAAGTCTAATAATTTTAACAATTTTAAGTGTTAAGTCCACTTTTAAAATAGGTGGTAATTAATGAATAGCTTTCATCAGATTCAAAATTCCCCTCAGTAGTTTTTTTTTTTTTTTTTAATCGCCGTCTCACACCACACTCTCAAGTTTACTTGTCAGAAGGAGTCTTCCTTGAGTGTGCCACAAAGGCCATCTTTCCTGGACACCAAGAAGAAAAGTCTTGGGCATTTGCTACATGAATATTAAATAATCAGCTAAATTTAGCTAATGCTGTTTCAACAGGCATGTATTCCTTGTTAAGATCTACAGGCTACCAATCACCAGTATTAAAAACTTAAGCAAAATGCTGCTTGAAGAATATTAAAGCCAATTAGAAGATTTGATCACACTGTACACTGCGCCCATTTCGAGCCAGATCTGATTTCAAATAGCTTCTGCTAGCATATATATATAGTAAACAAGCTCACAGTCATATTTATCTGATTTCCGCATCCTGTACTGTATATACCCTGTCACACCTTCCGATCATAGGGTACTGGTTGGCAGACTGTCAACAACAATCAAGAGTAAATTAGCAAGCAGCAGAGCATTTCCTACCAAGCTACATATCTTTAGAACCACCATCCCCTTGGGAAGATAAACATGTGAAAATCTTCAAATCAAATTCTCTGTTTATCTTGGGAAATACACACTCTATAGATTTAAAGAGTGTTCCAGCTTTCCACTACTCAGTCCAGAGCTGCCTTTTTTTTTACTCCTGCATCATCAAACTCACTTCCTGTCTGGTTAAACATGTCTGCTTATGGTATGTGTTGTCTTGCACAAAAGCAAGAAGGAAAGCAAAGTCCTTTGTGATGATAGCCTATACGTGAAGGGCTGTGTAAACAAACTTGACATTCACCCAACTATCACTCACCACAGCTGGACCTTTCTCTGCTCTGAAGTGAACCTGTTATGTAACAAAACGTGGCACCCATTTCCAGTTGGATTTTGATATTGAACATTTCTGGAAAAAGTTTTGGTAAGCACTTACACTAGCGGTCAAAAGTTTTAGAACACCCCAATTTTTCCAGTTTTGTATTGAAATTCAAGTAGTTCAAGTCCAATGAATAGCTTGAAATGGTACAAAGATAAGTGATGAACTGCCAGAGGTTAAAAAAAGGTAAGGTTACCCAAAACTGAAAATTATACAAAAACTTTTTTCTACAAAGAAATTCCTACGAAGAAAGTCAAGGTGTGAGTGAGTACAGTTTCCTTCACCATCAAAAAGCATTCAGAAACTGGGGAAAACTCTGAAAGGAAGAGGTCTGGCAAGTCTGGCAGAGTCAGAAGACAAGTTTCTGAGAGTCAACAGCTTGCGTGATAGGTGGTTCACAAGACAACAGCTTCAAGCACAGCTTCATAGTGGTCGTAGTAAGCAAGTCTCAGTTTCAACTGTGAAGAGAAGACTTGGAGTTGCAGGTTTGACAGGTCGAGTTGCAGCAAGAAAGCCATTACTAAGATGTCAGAATAAGAAGAGGCTTTCCTGGGCCATGAAACACCACCAATGGAGTACTGAAGACTGGAAGAAGGTGTTTTGGACTGATGAATCAAAATTTAAAATATTCTGTTCATCACGCAGGAGTTGGGTATGCCATCGAGTAGGCGAAAGGATGGTTCCTCAGTGTGTGACATTAACTGTCAAATATGGAGGAGGAAGCATGATGGTCTGGGGCTGTTTTTCTGGATCCAGGGTCGGCTACCACAGCATTGTGCAGCCATGCCATGCAGTACCCTCTGGTATGCATGTAGTTGGTCAGGGGTTCATCCTACAGCAAGATAATTACCCAAGTCCAAGCTATGCCAGAACTACCTTAGGAAAAAAGACCAAGATGGTAAGCTTGAAAACATTTTTCAATAAAAAAATGGAAAAATTGGGGTGTTCTAAAACTTTTGACCGGTAGTGTACATGCTTATAAAAAAGCAAAGAGGCATGACAAATAAACTGAAATAAACTAGTTTTACTTTTTGTAAATTATAATAAAATAAGACTTGCCTTTGTAATTGTGCAACTGTAGACCTGAGTGTGTTCATATGCATGGCCTTGCTTGTGTGTCACTGAACTGATCAAATAAAGCCAAAGCTATCTATAATCTATAAACCAGGGTCACAGACCAAATGACAGACATAATCTGTAGCAAAGCCCGTCTTAGCAGATGATTTGGGCCTTGGCTCAATAGTTTACACATTGTTCCATATTCACAAATCACCTCTTAGCAGGCAAGCTGTGCACAGATCAACAGCCGCGGCTCATCCGAGGAGGCAAGTAAGCATGTTACAGTCTCTTTGGTCATAAAAAATGCTACAAGGAAGGTTTCATATTTTTGACTATTAAATTACAGAGGTGTGGAAAAAAAGCCAAAAGCACTTTGTAACCCAGAGTCTGTTCTGCAGAAGAAACGCAACAGCATATCCTGATCAGCTCACTTCACTGTCTCTTTTACAGTATGTAAGGTCAAAAAGGTTATCTATGTTGTCTATTCCCTTTTTGAGAGATATTCATTATGCTATGCTAAGCTGAATCATTCAAATATCTGTTTCATAACACAATAACATACTTCATTTTAATTTTATCTCAGCTGAGAAGGTAAAACTGTATGTGATCTATTTTTTTTTGTGTGTAGCTATTTGTAAGATGTTTGGCGAATGCAGTAATCTCTGTACAGGGAAATGGAGAAGGCTACAACTCTCAGAGTGAGTTTGATTGGGGACACAACATTTAATGTATGCATGTAATCAGAAGAGGGGTTAGAGTGATGGGAGGACAACCCAGTGTTGGAGAGTGATCCAAAGTAATTATCCAATGGATATATTCAATAAATAGCAATACAATTTTATTAATAGACATAAAACACTGTTAATCACAAAACTAAGTATAATATGTGGCTGTAAGCCTTAAAAGAAACAAGTGAAACTGGTTATATTAATAAGTTACTACAAGCATCTCAAGTGTAAGGCCATGTAAAAGCATAGAACTCAGATCTCTTCGTTTCACTCCAACAGTCTTTGAACAGATCTGAACAACACTGCTCAGGCTGCGTCTGTCTTTCACCGTCAGACTGTGAAGCCAGCGAATAAAAGAAAAGGTTAAAAGTCCCTCAACAAAAGGTTGCCTAAAAATGACAAAGAATAACTGAACTGAGTGAAGAAGAGTTGTTTGGAGAAGGTGCACTCACCGTCATCTTCATCAATAGTTGCTGTCACGTAATATGTTTGCTCATTAGCTCTGAAAGGGTCTTAGATGTGAGATGTGGTTTAGACAAAGCATCCATTATGACACCCTTATCTATAAAGATGTCATAACAAACTCAGTGTGAGTGTACTCCCCAAAGGTTTCTTGAATAGAAAGTTTCTGTGTAACTACCCTTGACCATCCCTGCAGCCAGTGTCATGTGGGACAAACGGACATTCCATTATTGTGTTACGCTTGTTTAAAGCTCTTCCAATATCGTGGATCTACTTAGGCTAAGGCTTTTTGTAGGATAGTAGACAAATGGGACACACACACATAGAGTGTGTCAGTGGGGTCTGTGACAATACTACTATCTGGTATTATCAGTTAAGGCTGTGCAGTATCCTTGTGTTAGTAGTGCATGTTGGAGAATGGGGAATGGGGAGATGGATGTGTGTGGGTGGGTATGTCCATGTGTGTGTGAGTGTGAGTGATGGTGAGTCTGGTCTCTCATATTCTGGCAAAACTATCTGGAGTTCAGTGGATTTGCATATTGAGCATGTTGCAAATACAAAGCAGTGTGCCGCACACTGGACAGTGTTTCCCTGCCCCCCACCACCAGGCCGCAGGCTGTCAAAGAGGGCAACCAGATAAGACAGTGGAAGCATGGATTAAAGGTTGAAGGGGCACAGCGGCATATGGTGCCCCCTGATATCCACGCCCCGTATATTGTTGTTGGACTAACACCGCCCACGTAATAGCTACAAGAAGAAGTTCTTGCAGGATGTAAGAAAACGCTGCTCATCTTTGTTGTTTTTTTTTCAGTTCAACCGTTTAGAATATAGTCTCAACAAATTTCAGCAGCCAAAGGGTCATCAAATTAAACCAGTGAAACATAAAAAAACAATTATTCAAGCAAGAAAATAAGAAAAAATATATCTAGAATTTTTAAACAGCTAAAAGAAGAAGATGAGTTTGAGCCACAGATCACCAGTGTTTACAGGAAATGTGGTCCTCTTGTGATTTCAACATATCAGAAAATGTAAGAATGTAAATAAAAAGTCAAGAGACAAATGGGAGAAAGGTGAAAGCTGCTGATCTTGCTGCAGACCCTCACAAAAACACTTTTTGTGCTATTCATTTCTTTCTTTCATTTGTATTCATCTAATGTTCAACCTTTGTTTAATAATCAAAAAGGAACACAGGTAACATCCACATATGTGAACCCTTGCTAACTGACCTGGTTGCTCACTGTAAGGCTCTGTATACAAGTAATAAAGCAAACATTACAAGCTAAAATGCCTCACCTGTAATGTGAAACTACACACACTAACAATTAGCAACCCATCAAAAAGCTCCTTGACACCAAATCCCCTCACGCACAAACCACAAAACACTCCAAGAGAAGCTACAATACAAAGTTCAACCAAGCAACCAAAATACAAACATTTTGACAAACTGTAACCCTAACTCTATGGCCTGTATGCACAGAAATGGGCAACAGTGTGTTTGTATATCTGTATGTAGTCGTGTGCATATACAGTACATCATACAGTACATCTGAGAAATGTGTTTTCAAATGTATCTATGTGTGCACTCCCCAGTCTCTCTCTCTCTCTCTCTCTCTCTCTCTCTCTCTCTCTCTCTCTCTCTCTCTCTCTCTCTCTCTCTCTCTCTCTCTCTCTCTCTCTCTCTCTCTCTCTCTCTCTCTCTCTCTCTCTCTCTCTCTCTCTCTCTCTCTCTCTCTCTCTCTCTCTCTCTCTCTCTCTCTCTCTCTCTCTCTCCCTTAACGCACCATTCATCCTGGCTGTTCGCATGCATCAGATTTGACATGCTCAGTCGTTGTCTGCAAGGACAGAACCACTTTTCAGCCACATCCCTGAAAAGTCATTTGTCTGTCGACTGTGTGTGTAGGAAGGTAGAGAAAAAGAGACAAAAATTTAGAGAGAGGCAAAGAGAGAAAAAGAAAGACAGCGAAAGAGGGTGGAATTGGAGTGTTGTAAAGGGAGGCTATATGCGGAGACAAACACAGAGGTGCTAGGATGATTTAAAGCAAAAGGTAAAGGGATGTAGATGCTATAAAGAGAGGAAAAGGGAAGTTAGAGGGATATTTTTTTGACAGAATGACACCTGAGAGAGAGAGCACAAGAGCAATACTAGTGAGAGAGCAGGGCTCTGGGGCGCTGTACAAAAGGGGGTCTAATAATGAATCTATGATGAGCTGCTGTGCAACCTTTCCTACAGGGAGCGATTCAGGCAGTAACCACACATTTACTGAGAGCCAAAGTGTGTCACACCCAGAGCTCGTCGTCCATTCCAGCAGGGAAATCTTATTTCAGTGTCCTTACTTTGTGGTTTGTTGGATTAGCCTCACACATACACCACAAACCACAGCTGGCCTTATTGAAGCGTCTAATGGTTGTATTTTTCAGCCATTTGACTTTTGAAGGATAATCTCAGTTTATTACAATTTGTAGAATTAACTTCCATAACTCTTGTAGTTTTGTTTTGTTCTATTTGCTGAGATAACAATGTAGTCGCCAAAAAGTTTGATGGGATCTATAAAAGCAAATATCACGTGAACAAAGACCAATCAGGTAATAATTGCAGCATTATAACATATAATATAACATATAATTGCAGCATTCTTGGTTCAGTTCTGGATGGGTATCTTTGTTGAATGTCAATCCCATAACTGTCAAATAAAGGTAAAATGCCCCAAAATATTCAAAAATACCTGAGAGTTTTAATGTACAGCAAGATGGTCAGACATCACTTCCACATCTCAACAATAAACTTATACCAAAATTTACCTTTAACCCTTCTCTGCCACCCTGCTCGCTTCAGCATCATATTTTTTGATGATGTTGATCACAGAGTTAATAATAGAGAGAACCTGCACAAATAAAACAGCAGTGTTTTACCCCAGCAGTCAGTTTATGAATTACCTATGGCAGTGAAAAGCCCTGGGCATATTTAATGCAGGAGAATCTGTCCCCTTTTTCACTTTGTTCCCCTCTATTCTCTCCTCTTTGCAGTTTTCTCCATTTTCACTCCATTAGTGGCACGGCATTAGCAGGTGTTAAGACAACAGGCAGAGGGATTTCAAGTTTAGCTCCTCCGTTCACCCTGACCACATTGTTTCTGAAGAAGTGGGATTAATCGATGTTGAAAGGTAAAGTGGTAAAGGATCCCACTAAACTAGCACGCTGCTGTTAGGGGAATGAAAGCCAGATTACAGGCATTTTCACAAACACAGAGTAGGACAGAAGCAACAAAAAGCTT
This sequence comes from Scomber japonicus, assembly GCF_027409825.1. Taxonomy (NCBI): domain Eukaryota; kingdom Metazoa; phylum Chordata; class Actinopteri; order Scombriformes; family Scombridae; genus Scomber; species Scomber japonicus. Next base: position 11,618,323 of record NC_070583.1, read on the forward strand.
GCATATTCTGTCTCCATTCATTCTAAATCCATGTCATGTCAGACCTCTAACCCTCAGAAGCTTTTAAAAAGTAATTTCTGTAGCCACCTGACACGGTAGGTAGCCATTACAGAAGAGCACAGACAAGCCATCAAATGCAACGATGAGCAATTTACAAAATTACATTCCTCTAGAATATGAAATTATCTACAGTGTATTTTTAGAGCATGCGCAATTATCAGGTCAAGGCAACTCAATTGACCACCATGTACTCAAAGCAGGTCACAGGATCTGCATTATCTCGCAGTGTGACAACAGCGAGCTCAGCCGCAGTGATCATCAAGTGCCGAGGGGTCATTTAGTTCTTGTGTGGATCAATTAACAATCAATTTCAAATTAGTGATGCAAGGCCACAGTACTCCAGGGAGCACAGTTTAAAAGACCTATATACGCAGTAGTCCTTGCTTCAGGACACATGTCAGGAAAGTGTGACCTAAAACTACCCACAGCTGAGTCTGCATCATTCTTCTAGGGCTCCTGTAAATGCAGCACACAAAGACTTTTTTTATTTAGCTGTCAGTCATAAAGTTATTAGTAGGAATGGACATGCTTTCCCTGAAGGAGAAGGAGAAGTGTGATTTTTATTTTTCTGCATTGTGCTACACAGTGCAGTGCTGTAAAATCAGTGCAGTTTAGAAATGTTGAAGGTGACTGCTTACATCATCATCTCATTCACCACCAGTTTAGCTAAGTTTGGTGGGTATCAAAGACTAAAACCTATGATTAATCATTGACTCAAATTAGTAATTCGTGTTCTCAAATTCCTAGTCATTCCCTTCTAATTAAACCATTTGTGCACCCAATGTGCAGTACTTATTACACTCCCTCAATTTAGCAACTTGTGCCCTCAAATAACTTAACTATTTAATTTGTTCCCTAAAATTGCTCTTTTGAGATCCTAAATCACTTCATCAATTTCTGCCTAATCAAATTAGTTTATTATTAATTTGGTTATTTTTGTCTTGTTTGTTTTCTTTCACTTTCTTACTTTTGTATTTACTTCAGATTTGGTTGTAACACAATGAGATATAGGTGACATCACAACACAGCGTAGGAATCTGCCTAAGGACATTGTTTAGATTGTATCACTGCATATCACTTTCTGGAATCTTATTATCAATTCTATGAACCAAATGAAGGGCATAAATGGCTGATTTAGGGTAATCCTTTATTATAAACAACCATCACGTGAACCTTTTGGGCTCCATGCCTTATAGCTGCAGGCAGTAAGGGAGACTTATTTCTAAAATGTGCCCAATTTTCAATTTATTTCCAAAATCTGTGACCAACCAAGTCACAAAGGCTATTTACGAATTCACCCTCTGCAGAAAAATGAACAGCTGAACAGACTGAGTTTCCTTTCATCTTAGCATTAAGTTCACTGGAGAGTGTGAATCTGCCTAATGAACCTAAAAGACAATCTGACTGTCTGGAACCTGAAGGACTGCGATTGGTAGATCAAACTGTTAAGGTCGTTATAGTCGACAGAAACCTTGATCCATTGGTATCCACCGTAATTTATTTGCCAGGGGGAATATGAGACACACACCCTGCCTGTTAGCACACACTTGTGGGAATAATGTGTGTTGGAGCATTTTCTTTGCCATTGATCTGAGCTCGTAAAGGCTTACAATGATAAACACTGCAACTATTCTTGGTAATACTAGAGATCAAGTTAACGATTCTCTGGCACATACTGATTGAGAGCTGCAATATATCACAAACACACACACAGATGTGAATGATGTAGGAGGGCCTTTGTAAAAAATATAAGTCAATTAACATTGATTGTTATGAACCTCAATGTTTCAACAGGAGTCCTAAAGGTACAGAGAACAGTAACATTTCCACCAGGCTTCTGAGGACAAATAAAGTAAAGAACGTCCTTAAATCAAGCATAAAGTGTAGCCATTGGTGCTGGAACATAGATTGTGGTGTCTCAATGAGACTTCTGTTAAAAACTGACCATTTTTATAACATTAATGTGACATTGAGAAGAATCTTGTACAAGAGTCTGACTCAACTAAGAAACAATAATGATGCTTGTTAGAGTGGAGTCAGTGCGGAAAACCCCAGTTTGTGACCAGTTTAGAGCACTGACTCACATGAAAGTAATGACTAAACTATGATATTTCAAAAATGTGTAAAGCTTGCTTACATGTGCCATGTGAGAAAACAACAAACTAAAATTGATTCATAGTAGCTTTTCTTTTTTTGCCACACTTCTCAAGACTTTTAACTTTGCCATCTGTATTTCTATGTCTGTATTTGTATGAACCAAATATCTGCAAAGGTACTGCTGTGATCGGGGAGTCCTGTCAGCAAAGGTCCTGTCAAACCTCAAGTGCCAGCAAAGCAAAGCTGCTCATATCGAGGAGAGGATCTTCAGGGTGCCACGACATGAGGAAGACATCCGCTTTAAATATGTATAAGCCCAGAGCTCTTCACACACGCAAACACACACACAGACACACACTCATACACTCAAAAGGAGAATCAACCTAAAAGATCATCTTTTCCAAATGCTACAATCTGTCACAGCGTGTTATGATCAAAGATTCTTTCATATACATTTAAATATGCAGTGTGTAGAATTTAGTGGCATCTAGCAGAACAATGAGTGTACATGAAATAAATAAGAATTGCAGTGTTTTCCTCACATTGCAATCTACAACCTCACTGTTAGATGTCACTCAATCCTATACACTGGTCCTTTAAAGCATGATAAATGACTTATGTTTTGAAGCCCAGTCACAGGAAAGCTGTTTATGCTTTTTGATTAAATCATCACCTCTGCCCCTGTAAACAAACACACACAGCATTTCTGGAGAGTTGTAGTAATTCCCTTTTACATTCTCGAGTTTTAAACTGGAGGTGTTGCCTGCTATAGGTTTTTACAGCAATGATCATGTGGCTCAAGTAGTTTCAGTTACTTTGAATCACTGATGAAATGTCTTCATTGCTCAGTAAGATAGTTGAAATGCTTGAAAACAACAGCACAATGCCTCTGCACAGAGTAATGGAGAGTTGACAGAGTTGTTCAACTGACTGGAATGAACTTCCACCACAAAGTTTGACATCGAGTACCTCCAGATGAGCTCCTGTTTTAATAAGAAACACCCCATTTCCCCAACACCCTTTTTCAATCATCTACCCCAAATGCAGTTAAAAACACAACTTATCACACTTCTGCATCAACACCTTCACCCTGCTTCTCTCACACACTCATGATTAACTCATGATTCTCTCATTTGCCACTCTGATTAAAGGTACAACCAACCGCAAAAACCTCTAAACCCCAAACCTCCAAACCCCCAAACCTCTGTGAACTGACCACATCAGATGTTTGCCCCAGATGCTTGGCCCACTGCCGCGCAGCAGAGCCGCCTGTGGACTCTTTGGGGCCTAGTTTAATGTGTGCTTAAGAGACTGTGGGACTGGGCGAACGCTGTGCTCTCTCTCCTCCAAATATCTGCCCATCTTTTATTCATTCACACTCCCAGGATGGCCGCTGATGCCATCATCTGAGGACCCCATCGTCTGAAGTTCTGTGCGCCTCTGTCGCTCAAACATACACACGCGGACGCACACACGTGCATGCACTTTGCAAGCGGTCCCAGGGGTCTTTTAATTTTTTGAGAGGTTATTTTTAGTGAGAAAAATAATCGAGGTGGAAAGTTCCATCTGTCCAACACTCTTGTTCCAGCTGCTCCTTTTTAGCAGCAGGCGGAAAGAGGGGGGGGGGCATTACTTATCAGATAAATCTGACACAGACGGGATTTTTTTATCATATGCATTCTGCATGAGCAGGATTTTTTAATTGAGAGGCTTCTTTTAAGTTAGATGCTAGGTGTATGGCATTTACTAAAGACAAAACACTGCAAGATGGCCTGTGGTTACATTAGTGGGAGTATGTTTAAATGGCTCTGTGTGCTGTTCAAAGCTCTTGTTACCCTGCTCCCTCTCATTTCTTATTATCTGTAACCACCTGCAATAAAAATCTAAGCAGCTTTGAAGAGGCAATAGAAGCATTGCAGCAAGCATGGTTTTGTTGATTATCAGAACTGCAACACATTGTCACATGCAGTATGGTTCTCTAAATAGTGCTGAAATAATAGTTTTGTTTTTTGTTTTGTTTTTTAATTACTTTTTAAACTAGTCTGTCTTTAACACCGCCAGCTGGAAGTCTCTTCTGCAAAATCACCAAAGCCATTCACACTGCTTCTGTGAACCCAGTGCAACTGTGTGGCATAAATCACATTTGAGTGACGGATTGATTGAAAAATTAAATCATAAAACTCTGCAAGGGGGACGGTGTAAACAACAGAGCAGACTTCCTATGTAATTTCATACCAGGACTTTGAGCAGAGTCTCAAATGTTAACAAGCTCACAGAGAAAGTGAAGAAAGCTAACTGGTCTAAGTTCAGCTTTGATGCCAACATGAATGCCCTGAATGCCAATGAGCTTCAGTAACACTCCATGTTGTCTTTCCTTTTATGCTCGAGCACCCCTCGATCCTCACTGGACTCTTTATTTCAAACATACGGACAGCGAAATGGAAGCCTGGAGGCTAATCTGAACATTTCAGTGTATGCAAATTTGAAATGTTCCATAAGATCTATTATGCAGAAAACCAAAACAAACTAGTTGAGAAGTTCAGAGCCACCACCTCCGCTTGAATTTAATTTACTGAATTGATTGGACCTCCGGATCGGTCTCTGCCACACCCTGGAGGGTTGATCAGGGTGAATCGTTAAATCAGGGCATGGCCAGAGCAGCTCTGTGCTGGTATCGCCTGGGGGGTTCGTTGTGACAACAGCTGAACCAATCAGTTTATTAGCATAAAGCCTATACAGTTTATTCTCTTAACTTTTAAAAACTTTCTTCACACACTCAATGCAGTGCACATCTGAACAACCCAACTTTTTTCAGTGTATTGCTGTGAGATGCCCATTGCTAATTGAGAAGAAGGGATGCAATATTTATGTGTAACTCGGGAGGGTTGATGGTTGAAGAAGGACATGACATATCCTCTAACTAATGCTGAAAGTACGAGGGGGGCCCTGCCATAAACTTGGCCGTGACTAATGCCTGTCAAAATCACTTAAAAACTGTCCTTCCTCCTGTCATAGTTGCTCACAGTTTCCTGTTCTTCCAAAACTTTCCTTTTTTGGCTCCTTTTTTAACTGTTTACTATATGTCAACAGCCACAAAAACACACCGGATGGCACATCAAAAACAACAGATAAAGATAAATGTATGTGAGGTAAATGTGAAATGATTCAAGCTACATTACATAACAATGAAGCACAAAACAATCCAGTGTAATGTAATGAGCTAATCCAATCAATCTAGTGACAATGTCTGACATATAAAAGTGGAGGTCAGTATACACAGCCAAAACAAGCAAACCACAATCAATATTGAGTTTGCTGCATCAGAATTTATTTATAGAAACACTGGCTGCTCCCCACCAAGACGCAAGAGGAGAGAGAAAAAACTGTCCAGTGAATGAAGCTTCTTCCTGAACAGGTTGGGCTTGATAATGGAGCTGGTGAGAGTCATTTGTAGATTTGCACCTTCACTTATTAAAAGGGGCACAGGTTCCTATGGAGTGGCCACAGTGCACAGTTTAAATTTTGAATCAAATCAGAAAAGCTTGTGTATATATATATGTGTGTGTGTGTGTGTGTGTATGTATGTGTGTGTGTGTGTGTGTGTGTGTGTGTGTGTGTGTGTGTGTGTGTGTTTGTGTATGTTTGTCTGTGTGTGTGTGCGTGTGTGTGTGTGTGTGTGTGTGTCCAACCCTAAGTAAAGCTGACAAGACTCCATATATCCACTCACTGCAGAGGTATACAGCTAAATAAAGGAGCAGCGGAGTGAAACACCTGGGCAATCAGGACTAAATTCAATCTCTGTCCAAGTTCTGTCCAAATTGACATGTCAGGCTGGTGTGTACATTAGGTGTGTGGGTGTGTGTGTGTGTGTGTGTGTGTGTGTGTGTGTGTGTGTGTGTGTGTGTGTGTGTGTGTGTGTGTCTGTTCGGCTCAGTGGAAATGCTTTTGTTTCTAGACACCAGCCTCTGGGGGGGCTTGGTCGGCATTCTACCGTTTTTCTGCCCTCCTGTGCTTTATTTTCTGAAAGACAGAAAGTATTGTAGGCTATATGAAAAGAAGGATGAGGATTATTTCAAGGAATTTATTTCATTTCCACTTATTTAACAGCTGTATACTGCATATCAACTATGGACATATATTAGCCTACACCATGTTTGTGTGGATACAAAAAAATATCCATTTATTGAATGGGGCCATTATTTTTTCTTAAACTCACTCACTCACTTTTCAATTTTACTCTCTCAAAGCTCTCTCTCAACATCAGGAAACATTGTAGCAGGCTTACTTAACAAATATCATAAATATAACTTACAAAATTTAAGAGAAATGATATAATACATCATAATAAAGCCAACCTAAAGTATGACAAACTCGCTAAACTCACAAGCTCTCTCTATAGCATCACTTCCTATAACCATCAGGCTACGAAGTGAGATGAGGTCAATAAACTTGGAATTTAATGCCACACATACACAGTATAATTCCCATAGGAGAATCGTGGGAATATACAGTGATTTTCCTTTGGGGTTGCCTGCTCTCCTGTGCTGCCTGGTCACCACGCTTCCCGTTAATCGGGCGGATTACCAGCGCAACCCTCCACCGTCTGCTCCGTTTCTATTTCAAAACACAGACTCTCTCACTACTGTGTCACGTTTTAATATGTATTGGTGGCGGTTGTGTAATTTAACGAGACCCCCCACTCTCCCCCACCCACCCCGCGCCCCCCAATAATATTAATAATAAAGCTGTAATTTTAGTCATTGCGTAAGACACGCGTATGAGGCGAGGCTGAGCGCATTATGGATAAGACGACAATCAAAAGTGCTTTTGGGAGCGACGACATGGCGCCTAGTGCTGGAGAAAAGTCATCCTAAATCAGTGTTTTAGTTTTTGTGGAAATGCTGGGGATTTGTCAGCCTGATCTAAACATACAGTATTAAGAAGGAGGAGGAGGGGAGGCAGGGTCAAATGGATGTGGCACGCGCTCTTGGAGAGGAGAGGTTGAGCCCGTGGCACAATTTAATTCCAGATACATCTGTTTTTGCAGTACTGATGCAGATGTATTGTAATAATGATTCGTCCACGTGATTCAAAATCTGTAAGCCTTTTGAGATAGTTTCTCTAACCTTCTACAACTACAACTATTACTATTTTAATAGTACTGTTACAAGGCCTATTATTACTATTTTTGTACAATGTGTGTGCAAAGTGCATTATTCTAGAAATAGATTCCCTATACAAGTTTCCAAGTGTCAGAGAACTTACCCTCCATGCAGAATATGACCATCCAGGCTATCCATAGGTCCGAGTTATGAAACTTCACCATGGTTCGTAACTGTTCAGTGCTTCGTTCTCAGTGTTTAGCCCAGTGCCTCCTTCTTTAGGCTGTATCTGCTCCTGCTCACAGTTTCCTTGAAGAAAAGTAACTGTTTCTTGTAATGGCATGAGACATGAAAGCAGTTCAGGATTTTTACGCAGCGCACACAAGCGACATTTTCCTAAAACAACGTGAAATGTTCAAATGTGTGAGCAAAAATAATCTTGACAGCATTTCTATCCAGCACCAGGCACGCGTCTCTCCTAAGGGCGTTCTTTACTCCGATCCTCTCCTCCCGTTCTTTGGTAGCTGCCAGTCACTCCAAGACTATTTTCTTCCCCGGTCCTCTATCCAGTCAATTTACGCACGCTTGGAAAAACTCAGCGTGCACCTGCTGCTGAACGGAAAACTGTCCCCTTTCTCTAAAAGTGACTTAGAAACTGATGAGAAACTGGCACTTTTCCTCTGCGCATGGCGAGTCTCTCCAACGCGTCTTGTTGCGCTCCATGGTTTCTGTGTGATCTGCTGAGGCTGAGCCGACCTGCGAGCAAACCACAGAGACCTGGAAACAACACTACTTCCGATGAGTATTTTTCAAAGTAAAACAGCCAGGGGGCAGAACGGAGTTATTCAAGAACTTTTTCATTTATTTATGAATTGTATTCATTATAAAGCCCTCACGGATTCGTTCCATAATCGTTTGTACTAGTTTCTTATAAATTGTTACTATAGATTATGAAATGTATTTGGGGAGAAAACAGTTACTAAAAGTCAGTCTGTCAGACTGTCAAACCACTGACAAACCACTTAACTCCTTTAATGTTTCACACACTTTCTTTTATTTTAGAAGCTAGTCAGGTTGCAAGAAATTATGATCAGTAGTCCATTAAATTAAGAAAAAGTAAAAGCCAGACCCTCTAAAGCCTACACAAGCGAATTAGGGTTACACCTGAAATATTTAATTGAGTTCTGGGAATAGTGTGTAAACCTTAAACTGGCTTTATAAACAAAACATATCATTTTTTCCATCTAATCCTTGTCGACAAACAATTGTCTGCCTGCCATGTATGTCTTCCATTCCTGCATTCCACTTGTGTATTAAAATCAGGCTTTAATTAATTTCACTGAATTCGTTTATTCATGCATGTATGTTTCACCAAATACTCAAGAACAAAATTAATCAACCAATCAGGATTATGCTACTTTAAAAAGCTTGTCCAAAGAAACTCACCTGGACTCAAAGAACATTTATTCTGTAGTTTAGATCCACCTGGCTTCCTGTTTTAGTCTGACTGCGTTTGTGCTGCTTGACGGCGTTTAGCAGCGGGAGACCGGAGCCCGGCTGTTGCTGGGATACCGCTGACGCCAGACAGAGAGAAGAGACGTTCGTGCCCCCCTGCGGTGCGTCCAGAGAATACCGACAGAGCAGAGGAGAAGAGAAGAGAAGAGAACAAAATAGGTTAGAATGTAGCTATGTTGTGTGCTTACTTCGAAACGGACTAAGTACGGCTCTCTATGGATATACATAATTAAATATGATCAATAATGTTCAAGATTCGAGATTTGTCATTTCTCGGAACAAAACCAAAAACGGGGAACTTGCAGAATAAATGATTCAAACACACTCAACTAATAAAAACAGAAGATTACTAAAAAAAAAAAAAGACACTGAGCAAATATGTTAAGAAAGTCTCAGAAACATACAGGAAAATCAATCACATAAATATACACAAGTTAAAGTTAGTTAATGCTAACTTCACGTGTGTGTACGGTGGGGGAGGGGGGTCAAAACACGATCTGTGACTGAGACAAATCTGCATACTGAAAATAAGTAATTTGATATTAATTAAGGTTCATTCATATGGTATGCAGGTTGGTTTTTTGTTGGTCGCTTTCTACAAAGTCTTGGTTTATTTATTTATCGTGTAATAAATGTTTCCTATACTTATGATTAAGCTCTTTTAACCTCTTAACGTACGCTGTTCCGTCTACGGGACGGGACGGATGTTAGGAGGTAGCCACACGTTATTCTGAATGTTTTAAACACCAACCTTTAAACATATATATTCATGCCGTACATTGTTGGAAAGCTTAGATTGCGCTGATTCATTCAAGACCACTCATGACTCATATGGTTGCTCACAGCCAGTAATAGTATTAGCGATTAGCTCGGCTAGCCCCTCAGCTAAGTGAGAAAAGCTATAATGCCTACATACCTTCAAAGTCTTCCCTTTATCCACAACGACCATCTTATGACTCAGGACTTTCTGTACAGCACGCCAAGTATCCATTCTTGTGAAATATGAAATCCGTTTCCATAAAACCGAAATACTTTCCTCAATATGTCCATGTATTTAGTCCAACACGTAACGTAATAAACACAAATAACAAATCATATACGGTCCGTTTACGTCATTTCCTGACCTGCACGTCCATCTCAGAGTACACGTGACTAGATGTTTACGACCGTGAGCCTCTTCTGCTTCTGACGACACCACACACAAGCCAATCGGTGTTTAGGATTAGGCAGTGTCTCCAAAGCCAATGAGGACATGTGACCGACAACAATGACGACATGGCTTTGATTGACTGCTGTTCTAGCCTATGGAAATATTCGGTGAAATGAAGTTGATAACCTTTTAGCCAATAGTCTGAGGTTTCCAACGGTGTATGACACTAAGCTATTAAGTTTGGCTGTCCATAAACAAACTCCAAGCGTAACCGGCGTGCGCCCGGTGCGTAAAAGAGTTGAACCATATATCATTACGCACTCGGCATTTTGGTACACGGTTGGTTCTTCTTCGACTTCACATATGACTTATAACAAAATAAACAGATAGATAGATAGATATGGCCAAACAAAAAAAACATGGTTATATGTAATAATAATAATATTAATAATAATAATATGGTGTCAGCTTTCATTAGAGACCAAGATTTTGATTGTAGGCAAAGGGGTTGTGAAGTTATAGGTGTTTGACTGCGGTTATACAGCTTTGGTAACCAAGTGTCCATTTGGAGTCTCCAAAAAGGAAAACACATGGACATACCTGTTGAAAAATAACTCTGAAAATTTTTGGTCTTTTGACTCCAAATTTGGACTGCACGAAGCCAAGACATGTGGCTGTGGCCTCATTGTGTCTATATCCTGCTGAGAGGTCCCTGAATGTCTGTACACATGTCATTGTAAAGGCAAACCTATGGGCGAGTAAACAACCCCATCATTGTAACCTCTGCCACTCTTTGTCAGTAAGTCACAGAATCACACAGACACTTTTACAAGAATCCTGAGAGTGTTTCCTTTCCAATGATACCAGACACATCTCTGAGTCTCAAACTATGTGGGATCTGTGCTGCTCACAACTTGGGCATGTCGTTTAGGCTAACAACATGAAAAACAGGGGCGTATGTTAAGTGGTTAAAGCACTTTACATTTTAATCTTTCTTTTTGCATGTCCTTTTAATGATTTTAAAGCAAATCATTATTGTATGCTGCAATCTTATATTTAATGCTCTATTCTAGCATTTTATTTATGTCTTTCTATTTTTCTGTACTTTGTTATTATTATTAGTGTGTGTGTGTGTGGGGGGGGGGTAATTGTATGTTTTAATGTTTCTCAAATTGCATGTTTTTCTGTTTTATGTAAAGCACATTGAGTTGCCATTGTGTATGAAATATGGTTATAAAATAAAACTGCCTTGCCTTTTCTGTTCCCACTAAATTGCATTTGCGTTTTGCTTACCATCCTCCTCATTGGGCCTACCTGTGCGACATTTATGTAACTATTTACTCACAATTGGCCAATCTCATTTCAAGTAGTCTTTACAATAATAATACTATAGCTACTGTTGGCCTAATTCTTCATTTTCTGGCAGAATTACAGGATTCATCAGCGTTTTTGCTCATTGTTACTACATTAAGGCCCTGCAGTCTGAGTCATTTCATCTTTTGTAATGTTATATCAGTGCAGTGAGTCTGCAACACAGAGATATCCTACAATGACAGCTTCACTCCAGGTGAGTCCTTCACCCAGTCCAAGTCTGTTACACATCAGAAGCGCTAACATAAACACACACACACACACACACACACAAAACAAACAGCCATACATATTCTTTAAAATCATATGACAGAGATTAACATGCTCAATTACACACTATTTCATTTAAGTGTTTTGATCTCAGTGAATCCAAGCTTGCATAAGTTATAATGAGATTTTAATGTGTGATGTACTGTGGCAATGTAACAGACAAACCATTCATTGCAAAGATCTTCTGAGTGGAGAGCAGCAATAAGGGAAGAAAAACTTAGCCAAGAGTGACTGCAGGCTTAAAGGACTCCTCAGTGATTAAAATGAGCAGGATGCATCAAACAACCTGTGTTCAGGCCTCTAATCACTCTAATCCACTGATCAAACCTCACCCACCTCAGCACTAAATGACTGCTTATATCTTTTCTACTTCACAAGACTTCTGGTGTCGACACTGTGCCCCCCCCACTACCACCACCACCACCACCACCCACCGCCACCGCCCCTCATAAAACTTCCAAACTTCAAAAGAGAGATGGTGTGGACTGATTTTTCTCTTTAAAAATTCCTTCCTAATTAGATTATTTAGACTTTCAGAAAAGGGAATATCAAACGGGAGGACATCCATCTCTTCATCCTTTCTTGTGCACAAAGCTGTTGGCAGGATTTCACAGATGTGTAGCTGTCACTGCAGACAAATAAGGTACAAGTTAGAGATTCCTAAGGATGCCCTGAAGCCTCTACAACTCCCTCTTTGTTCCTCTCTTTCTCTTCCTGCCTGAACTTTAAACTTTTTTTTACATGCATGCTCAGCTCCCTTTCTCGAAAGGTCATGCAGATTTTGCAGTATTGGATTCATGCAAGTTGCATCAAAAGGGAAAAAAATGTCAAACACACTGGCTCACATCTTAAAAGTTTGATGCTGTAAACAGGGTTTGGTGTGATACCTGAAGGAGCCCTTTCTGAATCACAGCCATTATGAAAAAAAAAGTCTGTAGTGTCACACACAGAGGATACTGAATAAGATTAGATAAAGCATGATGTACAGCAGATTAGGAGGGTGCACACTCACTGTGTACCGACTCTTCCAACCTGTTCATATTCATTTTCTCTGGAAAAAAAAAAGAATACTATAAGGACCAAAAAAATATTGTGGTCCTTAGAATAAACAAGAATAAAACTTGACTCATAGTGATATATACTGTATTTACCAAAAGAAGAACTAGTTTCTTTGCTGTATTGACCATTTGTGCTCAGGTCTTCATCTGAACTGTCCAAATGATTATTGTCTGGTATACCATCCAGAGGTTGCTGATGTTCTATTATTCCAGACAGCAAGTCACTTAATTCATCAGTCCTACTTTTTTTTGGCAACCCACCTCCAGTTGTAAATCGCTTCCTTTTACGTCTTAAGGTTCAAGGTTCTTCCACAGAGTCTATAAAAAGTAGATATCACCCAATTATGTAATGTGGTGACCCAATTTGTATTAGAAGCATTTTTTATACACACTTAAGTTTTTTGAATGAAATCTTTTTGCTTCTGCCATTGGGTGGTCTCAAGATTCACACCACAGTCTATGATTCACACCAGTAATCATGTTTTATATTCCATTCCAGGTTTTTATGACCACCAGAAGGCCAACAGCATGTGATTGTCCTTAAGGTTTAACCCAGGTGTTCTAATTTAGTCTTACTTACTTTACTCATAGCAGAGTAGGACCCGGATAGGACCCACCGGACTTTGACCGTGACGTCACACATGCGACTCGCCGAAAACATAACAAGAAAAACGACGAGGAGCTAAACATGGAGGAAGCTGAGTTGGTTGCTGCGTTTCTGGTTTGTGTGTTGGTGTACGGACGCTATAAACTTTTTTTCCGGCGATGTAGACACTTTCTACTACTGTTCTTCTTCTGCTGAGTTTTTTAAAATGTCACTTACTGTGGCGCTTTCTGTTGACGACACATCCCGCTTTGAGTATACTCAATCAGCACAGAGTAAATGCCAAGCCCCACCCAGGAACTTTTCCGGGCTAAACCATAGACTGTATAAAAGAAAGGCTAAACCTATATAGGGGGGGGGGGGGGGGGGGGGGGTCCTGCAATAGAGACACGCACCAATGGCCCCGGCCCCGTAAAATTACCCTGAAGTTCCTGCAGTTCATGAAAGCTATTTCAATGTTCTATTTTAACTAGTCTGAATTAAGAACTACTCCTGGCTTAATCTAAGCCGTTTGTTAAACCAGTCAATTAAGTGCTAATCACTTAATTGACTGGATTGCATGTCTGAAGTCCTCTTTAGCAGGGACTGATCTTTATTGTGTTCATTTCCCGGCAGCTGTTGACAAATGTAAATGACACTAATGATGTGTCAATTCAAATGACAGCTGCTAGACTAAAATCAAACATTAGTAATCTACAAAGTCACAACAATGTACAACAATAAGGACATTTTTTTTAAAGGAAATATATATATATATAATATTCTACCTTGAGCATCAATGCATCGAGAAAATGTTCTCTTACACCATCCACTCATGTTCCCCTTCAGTACTCCCTTAGGTTAAATAAAACACAGGTTTGAACATGATTGATGGGTTAAATTGGGTCCCTTCAGTAGCCCCCAGAAAGATGCATGCTTGATTTATTATTGATTCCTCTTTGAAACCGCTCCATTTTTCTTTTTCTGTGCTCCCTATAAAAGATTTAGAAGACCTGAAGGAGATCCTCAATGTTAAATGTTGTAATTCTCTTCTCCTGACAGTCCTGCCTGGAGTTCACCATAACTTGAATATTGATGTCAGGTAAACGGAGTATCCTTTTTTTCATTTTTTTTAGTGCTGGATCATGCTTTCCTTGAGCTGATAGATCATCTCTTTAGAGGCTTCACTTTTTTCCCCTTGAAGGATATTTTGTTGTGGTTGAATGATTCAAACTCAGGTCCACTGATGCTACTGAGTTGCTTCAGATCAAATCAAGCTAGTTATTACACTAACTGAGGATCAATGTCCTCAATTCTGAATGAAGAATACAGTAAAGTCTTGTCATGCATTCATCTTTCTCTACAGAAAATAATTTTTTATATTGCACCAAAATGTGTGCTTGTGTGTATATCCAACATACTTGCAAATGTCCCCTTTACAGTAAATCATTACATTTATTTTACATATAAATCTTTAAAAAAAACTCCTCTCATTGTGTACTTGAACTTCAAACTTTAAAAAGGTCCTTAAAATAGAAAACACTGCCATCTTGTGGTGAACACAAATATCTACTTGATAGAAGAACTACATGGAAGAAGAAAGAAGAAATCTTTGTGTTCAGAACATTTACTTCTAGGAATCAGCAGATATGTTTACACAAGACCAGCATGTTACAGTGACACTAGTGTAAGGACAAGAAGGGAGGTTGGTGCTTCTGCACACTTAACAAGCTCATAAGAGACCAACGAACAGAGCAGGCCGGTCCCGCAGGAAGCATCAGTTCTGAAATGACAAAAAGGACAATGCTGTTACTGCAGGAAGAAAACATGATTTATTAAAGAAAATCTAGAGCCTCACATCTCCTATCTTTAATGTATGAATCTTCCTGGCAGCAGCATAAACACCTAAATCATTTCATCTTTAGAGCAAGAATGTGGCAGTGTGGATTCAGGCCATGACAGGTCTCAGAGCACTGTGTTCACTTGTGAAGAGCCAAATTAGACAAAATGGCGCTTTCATGACTCTCTTAGCTGACCCATTTCTCACCTCTCCCACACTAGGGTGGGGTTCTTTCCTCTTTTGCCTCTGTCATGTACATGGAAAAGCTATTATTCGTACAAATGTGACCAACAGGGTGCTCCAAACGTAGCATAAAAGTGAGCAGAAGTTGTTTGGAGATTGGCGGCTGATTAACAAATTGAAAATGAATGAATCTGCAGATAAGAAGATAGTCACTTGACAACTGGACTTGAGGTTTTAGTGTATGAACAATGGATGAAGACAAGCATGCACACACAGAGGTGTGTCGGATCTGATTAAAACTGGCACCGCTGGTAAAACCTGCTGTTGTGATGGTCTGCACATAATAACGAGCTGGTGGTAGGCGAACTTTGAAACAAGGCGAGGCTGGTATGTTACCTGTTGAGCTGCTTTTCTATTTTTGTTATTTCTGTTATGTATTGCAAACAGCAAACAGACGAGCATGGTATTGTAGAGAAATGTACTTGAAGTGTGGTTGGTTTACTTGTTCACTAGACTAAAACTTTTATATCAAATTTTTAATGTAAGAGAGCTCTGTAAGTTCACTGCAACAATACCTCATCACTGCTGGATGAAGATGACGAGGAGGAGGAGGATGAGCTGCCTGATTTGTGTCCTTCCTTGTGCTCCTTGTGCTCCTTGTGATGCTTTTTCTTCTTTCCCTTCTTCTTGAGCTCTTCACCATCTTTGTGCTCTGATTTGTCCTTATCTGACTTGTCCTTTTTGTCAGATTTATGCTTGTCAGACTTGTCCTTATCGTCAGATTTATGCTTCTTGTCAGACTTGTCCTTACTGCCAGATGTGTCTTTACCATCCTAAGAAAAAAAGGAATGATGATGTACATTCAGACATAGGTGCAACTTCTCAACATCACTTTCCAGGATTGAGTCCTGACAAGATATATATTAAAAAAAACACACTTTTGCTAAATTATTTGGGTATGACTTGTCTGAGGAGATCAAAGCTTCAAACTCTGTCTTGATTGTGATTAGCTTTGTTGTAGTATTTAGTTTGATTCTCTTTCCATTTCAAATGTTTTTCACTTTGTGATCTGTGTTTACTCAGAAGTGCTACGCAGATAAAATAAATACATCATTATTATTATTATTATTATTATTATTATTATTATTAATTATCTCAGTAGCTGGGAAAGCTCTGAGCATGGTTTTGGAGTGCACAGCTCCTACCTTATCCTTGTCCTTTTTCCAGGGCCAGTTAAACTCATCCTTCTGAGCTTCCTCCTTCTTCACCTCTTCATCCGTACCCACAGCTGCAAGCAAGCAAAAGAGACAGATGGTGAGCAGGCTTAGAATAAAAATATATTTTTTTAAAATCTGAATTACTTTCACCAAGATTGTTAAATGTTTAAAAAAAAATGTTTACGATAACAACAAATAACATCATAACTGAAATACACCTTGCTGTGTCTACACAGTTGCAATTTAGTTTCTTTTTTCTTATGGATACATTTGGATAATTAAGCTGCCAGGTGCAAACATCCTCTAGAACAGCCTGTTGCTCGCTACTGAACATGACGAACATGTTTCCTACATAAATCAGCCGTCCCACATCAACAGTAGCCTTATAATATCAAATATTCATTTCTAATACTACTAAAGCCTACCTGCTGAGAGATCGAAAGACATTGTCGGTCCTGTCTGTGCGCTTGTGCTTGTGCTTGTCAAAACAAGTGACTTTATAGTTTCACAGTGTACCTTCACACAGAGGAAACACGGAACGGCAACACCTAAATCACATGATCAACTTGACCACACCTCCATCCACTGGATCCACTTTATTGATACACACTCGTGGTTTATTCACACGACACGACCGTTACAAATCAACACAGATGAAACATGCCAATATAATTCAAGGAAAAATGTGACACTACATGTGATATACATTTAAATGTAAATATTACTTTTAACATATATGCCACAAGTTTTTAGGCTGTTTTGATACATGTTTCAAAACAAACAGCCTACACATTCTTACAAATCGTTTGACAGAGATTAATATTCTCAATTACACTATTTCATTTGTTTTGATCTCAGTGAATCCAAGCTTGCATAAGTTATAATGAGATTTTAATGTGTGGTGTGGTAACAGACAAACCATTCATTGCAAATATCTTCTGAGTGGAGAGCAGCAATAAGGGAAGAAAAACTTAGCCAAGAGTGACTGCAGGCTTAAAGGACTCCTCAGTGATTAAAATGAGCAGGATGCATCAAACAACCTGTGTTCAGGCCTCTAATCACTCTAATCCACTGATCAAACCTCACCCACCTCAGCACTATTGACTAGGCTACTTAAATCTTTTCTACTTCACAAGACTTCTGGTGCCTAAAAAACAAACCTACCCTATCAAGTGACTGGGAGTAGAGGATTCCTACAATACAGGAGGCAGCAGTTTTCAGGATCGCATTTCCTTTAAGTTTTCCTAACAAATTGGATGACCCACAGCTGGAGGCTGCCGTTTCTGCTGTTTTTGCAAAGACGGACTACATGAGTGTGAGTACTGAATAGAAATGAAGTTCAAGTTTAAAGTTTGAAGTTTGTTTGACGTTAAAAACAATTGTGTTGTCTCGAATTGCACAACAAAGTTAATGTTATCTAGTTGAATTGCGACCTTTTAGTTATTATTCTCCATTTGTTTTGTAGCAGAAACAGTCCCCATGTCGCCAAACTCCAAAAGAGTAGTGATTTATTTATTTAAAACCTAATGCGATGAATGAAGGATTTATTTCAACCAAACCACAGTTGGTCATAATTCAAACAGTGGAAACACGAGCAATGGTGGTTTGGGTGAGTTTTATTTGACTTCTGTCGACTTTGTATTAAGTGTGTTTTAATGATGATTTAATGGAATGGAATTGGGTGGGTTCGGTGAGTGCGCCATAGGGCTCTTCTGTTTAAAAAAGGGGAAATATCAATAATGTGTTATTTCTATGTAGTTTGTTTGTTTTATTTCCTTGCCTCAGTCTCTCGAAGAGGGAACTGTAGAGGAGAGAGAGGTGCCAGTTCACCTCCTGGGCACTGGTCAGCGTGCTGTCATTCTCTCCAACAATGTCTATGATGTGTGTGTGTGTGTGTGTGTGTGTGAGAGAGAGAGAGAGAAAGAGAGAGAGAGAGAGAGAGAGAGAGAGAGAGAGAGAGAGAGAGAGAGAAAGAGAGAAATATAACATGGTGTGACAAATTCGTATTAATAAAACATATAAAAGAAACCTGTATCTTGTGTCTTCCCTCTCTCTGTTCAAATGTCTTATAACTGCATAGCATATGATTTCATCTTTATTTGACCTGATAATGAGTTAATCTAACTAATTACACAGACATGCACATCTTAGCAACCACATTGAATTGCAAGATTGAAAGTCATTTTTGGGTGAAGTAAACCTACCCCCATCAATGTAAATTTAAATCTACTAATAATGATGATAACAGACAAACAAAGCAAAATTGTATTGTTTTATTCTCCAAAGCAGGTGTTGAATTATTTCATGTGATTGTGTGTTGGCACATTTGACTTTATTTTCCATGTAAAAACATTTTTTAATTCATCCCCCTCAGTGTGCACGTGTTCATTATTTCACAATGCATCTTTACCCAGTAACCTGTATTCCACCAGAAAGCACACCACAAAAACATCTCATTTTATTGATACGGTGATCATATTTTTTTCTCATGAGAGCTCCAAGATTCATCAGTAGAGCACATCTTTAGATCACACGCCTTTCAACTTCCTCCGATATTATGTAAGAGATGTTTTTTTAATC
Source organism: Scomber japonicus (assembly GCF_027409825.1). Classification (NCBI taxonomy): domain Eukaryota; kingdom Metazoa; phylum Chordata; class Actinopteri; order Scombriformes; family Scombridae; genus Scomber; species Scomber japonicus. The sequence goes on from NC_070583.1 coordinate 11,637,349, forward strand.
AGTAACATCTATTTAGATCTATGACCTCTCATTACTGATAAGGCTTGGGGCCTCTCAGTAGATCACTAGAGGTGAGGTGGGAAGGACGGGTGCTTCCATCTCCATACCTCCTTGGGTTGTTTAACAAGGCCTCCATGGGGCTGGGAGGTCTGCGAATGGGCGCCCTGTCTCCCATACTCAGTGTGGCGATAGAGACGGAGGGCTTGGAGACAGTCGTAGCAGGATCCAGCTTCATGGCGGGCTTGGAGACAGCCGAAGAACTCAGAGGATCCGGCTTCGTGGCTGGCTTGGAAACAGCTGAAGGACTCAGGGGATCCGGCTTCGTGGCTGGCTTGGAAACAGCTGAAGAACTCAGAGGATCCAGCTTCACCAGGGGCTTAGAGGGAAGTGTTGCAAAGGAAGCGCCACCAGGCTTGGAGCTGCTGCCACTGGATGCTGAAAGTTCACTACCGCCTGAAAACTCCATTTTTGGCTCACTGCTTTTCTCACCATCAGGGCTTTCCTGGAATGAAATCAACAATACCCCACATGAAGGATATAGCGAATGGAAAATCAGGCTGACCTTATAGTCATTCTGTGAGTAAGGATCATGGCAGTTTTATTATCTTGAAAAAATACCAGCCTAACCCAAGAACAAATGACAGCTTATATACTGCATATCATTTATAATGTATATTTAAAACAAACTCACAGTCTTCTTCTTCTTCTTGTCAGTTTCACTTCCAGAACCCAAACTCTGAGGAGCAGGAGGACCAGTAAGATTCACTCACTCACAGAATATGTGACATAATCTGACGATATCTCCAGTTTTGTTTTTTATTTACCTTCTTCTTCTTGTCTTTCTTATCCTCTTTGTTTTCCTTGTCACTGTCACCACAGCTATCAGATGAACCCGATGAACTGGAGCTTGAGTCCTGATCAAATACATGTAACAGTTCATCATCTCTATTTTTTGTAAAACAAAAGTTGAGCATTGTACACCTACTGAATTACCTTCTTTTTGTCTTTCTTCTTCTTCTTCTTCTTGTCTTTCTTCTTCTTTTTCTTCTTCTTGTCATCATCACTGCCAGAAGAATCTGAATCCTTGGATATAAATAAATACATTGTGTAAGTGTATTGCTGTTTTTTCTGAATATATATATATATATTAAGAAGTACAAGGCTGTTTTGCAATTGTTTTACCTTCTTCTTGTCCTTCTTTTTCTTCTTCTTCTTGTCCTTTTTCTTCTTTTTCTTCTTCTTCTTCTTGTCATCATCACTGCTACAAGAATCTGAATCCTTGGATATAAATAAATATATTTTGTAAGTGTATTGCTGTTTTTTTTATATATATATACTGTATATTAAGAAGAAGGAGGAGGCTGTTTTGCAATTGTTTTACCTTCTTCTTGTCCTTCTTTTTCTTCTTCTTCTTGTCCTTTTTCTTCTTCTTCTTTTTCTTCTTCTTGTCATCATCGCTACAAGAATCACTGTCGGAAGAAGATGAAGAATCCTGGACAGAAAAAAGAAATAATGATAATACATCACATTTAATTATACAAAAGTTACACAGTGGTAATTGAACCCTTGCTTGAACCTTTTCAAGGGTTAAAATCCTGGATGTGGCCTATGTTTAAGCTTTGTCTCACCTTCTTTTTCTTCTTCTTCTTATCCTTCTTCTTTTTCTTATCTTTCTTTTTCTTCTTTTTCTAAATAAAAAGATGTGCAGTCATAATCCAAATATATATATATTCGTTGATTAAGTAGGGGAACATTATATTAACGTGTTTGTCATCTCACCTTGCCATCGTCACTATCAGAAGAAGAACTATCCTCAGAGGAGCTGCACTCCTAGAAAGAATATCAGTCAGTCAGTCAGTCACAGAAATCAATAGGAACCTTTATCAGAGAAAAGAATCCTCTAAAATAATACCAAACTAAAAGAGTGGAATGTAAAGCATAACATTGTTTACCTTCTTCTTCTTCTTTTTCTTCTTTTTCTTCTTGTCATCATCACTATCAGATGAGGAAGAGGAGGAGGAATCCTGAAAAGAGAGAGAGAGAGAGAGAGAGAGAGAGAGAGAGAGAGAGGGATGAGAACAGTGTAACATCAACACAATGCACAACTCAACCAACCAAACACAGGACATGTACAAAAAAATAATTTACAGAAGACAAACCTTATCCTTCTTCTTCTTCGTCTTCTTCTTCTTTTTCTTCTTCTTTTTCTTCTTGTCATCTTCACTATCAGAACAGGAGGAGGAGGAGGATGAAGAGCTGGAATCCTGTAAAAAAAAAAAAAAAGAGAGAGAGAGAGAGAGAGAGAGAGAGAGAGAGAGAGAGAGAGAGAGAGAGAGAGAGAGAGAGAGAGAGAGAGAGATGAGAACAGTGTAACATCAACACAATGCACAACTCAACCAACCAAACACAGGACATGTACAAAAAAAGAATTTACAGAAGACAAACCTTATCCTTCTTCTTCTTTTTCTTCTTGTCATCTTCACTATCAGAACAGGAGGAGGAGGAGGAGGAGGAGGATGAAGAGCTGGAATCCTGTAAAAAAAAAAAAAAAAAAAGAGATGAGAACAGTGAAATATTAACACAATAAACATCTGATTCAATCAGAAACAGGATATGTACAAAAAAATGAATATACAAAAGAAAGTAAACCTTATCCTTCTTCTTCTTCATCTTCTTCTTTTTCTTCTTCTTTTTCTTTTTCTCATCTTCACTGTCTGATGAGCAGCTATCAGAGGATGATGAAGAGGAGGAGCTGGAGGAGTCCTATAGATCAAATAAAACACAAACATTTGAATTCTGTTAGACAGAAACATTCACAGCTATGAACAATTCACCCAAACTGCACATAAAAGCACGTATTTTGTATTTTGTATCTATTTACTGTGTCCCCTATATAAAATGCAAACATGTCAACATACGGCACTATGTTCTTTTGTATGGTGATGTTTGAAATCATCATGGTGTACATGCAGTTTGTCTGTATACCTTTTCCTTCTTCTTCTTCTTTTTCTTCTTCTTGTCTTTTTTGTCATCATCACTATCATCATCTGTACATGAGCCAGAATCCTGTTGAAATTATGTAAGAAAAAAATGTCAGTACACTGTGGTAAAAATGACCAATAAAAACTGTGGTCATTTTAAAAAAGCTATTCCTCAACAACATTTTGTTTAGAAGCTTTCTTTTCAAATCACTGCACACACACACACACACAGTGCTCACCTTCTTCTTTTTCAACTTCTTCTTCTTGTCCTTCTCCTCTCCTCCTTCTCTCTCATCATCACTCAAGTTGCCTTCCTCCAGATCAAGGTCTCCTCTGCACTGCTGTTATGACAAAAGAAAGCAATGACTTCCTGTGTATTTGCTGCATTAATGTGCGTCATGCAAACAGTAAGTGTGAGTATTTCACCTTGAGGGCATCTTTATCTTTCTTTTTATCTCCAATAGCGCATGATTCTGAAAGCTCACCACCTGCAGAAAAGGAGAAAGCCCGGCAATACTACATCAGCCTCATGAACAGGTTTGGTTTTGACAATTCTTTTTCAATCACAAAAAAGTGGAAACACTCACCAGCTTCTGAAAGAGCAGCAGTGCTGTTCTCCTCCTTCTCCTCATCCTGTGAAAAAAGCACAAATATGATCAAGCTAAGGTTAAATGCTATGCCTCACTGATTTTGTCTTCTGTTTCCCTCTATACAAACTTGTGTACTATACATGCACACACCCAAACACATACATGCACAGGCATACGGAAAGATCTTTCCATTCTCTTACAGGTCCTGACAGGCGCAGGAGTTACTCATTTTCTTGGCAGATCATTATTCATAAATCTGGTTTGTTCCCTATTAAAAGCACATCAAACACAAGCTTTTCTGCAGTTGTGAATTAATAAATGAAAAGTTTTACAGTGTTTTAGATAGTGTTCCTATTTTTTGCATAATATAATATAAACTAAACCTCCTGCATGCAGAAAACAAAGAAACCTGACTCAGCATTCCTACAATAAGTGAAATACCTTGAAGGTCACATGACAAACAGCCTCACCCATGACCTGAACACCTCCCTATATCATTTACAGGCTTTTTACCGTTTTCTCATCCTCCTTCTTCTTCTTCTTCTTCTTTTTCTTATCCTTCTTCTTTTTCTTTTTATCTTCATCGCTGTCACAAGATGAGCTGGAATCCTGTGTCAATAGAGGATGTTGTTATCTTTAATGAACTTTTATTTTTATTATGTAATTGACAAAAATATTGTCATTGTAAATATATTATAAATTATAATAATTATAAATATATGAATGTTCTGCAGAACCCTACCAAGCTTAAAGTAGATAGTAAAGTATGTAAGTATGTAATGAAATGAGAGGCCGCTTTTGACAAGTGACAAAACATCTACATTGTTTTACCTTTTTCTTATCTTTCTTTTTCTTCTTCTTCTTGTCCTTCTTCTTCTTTTTCTTTTTCTTCTTGTCATCGTCACTGTCAGAAGAGGACGAAGAAGAGTTATCCGAGGAAGAGGAGCTGGAGTCCTTTGAAAGAAGAAGAAACAATACATTGAGTAATTCTGGCCATTTACATTTATACAGACAAATCAAACAGATGACACCCAAGATATTCACAATATTGTTCCTTTATAGAATTAAATCATTAATTTTTTTACTTATACCTTCTTCTTTTTCTTCTTGTTCTTCTTCTTTTTCTTCTTCTTTTTCTTCTTCTTTTCATCCTCACTGTCAGAGGATGAACTGTCAGATGATGAAGAGCAAGAATCCTGGGAAGTAGAGGAAGTACAGTACAGTAGATGTTCAGAAACAGATAAGTGTGTCATGTTTTATCCTTTTCATTCTGGTTTAGTGACATGTGCTGGTCCTTTAAAACAGTCAGTTACTGCTGCATAATCTGTTATATTATAGGCAAATTTGATGTACCTCCTTCTTCTTCTTTTTCTTCTTCTTCTTGTCCTTCTTCTTCTTCTTCTTTTTCTCTTTCTTCTTGTCATCCTCCTCATCTGATGAGCTGAGAACCTGAAGACGGCAGAAAGGAAAATGCAAAAAGAGGAGAGAAAGCTGTAATATGATATGATTATTTCTGGATTACAGATGTTAGCAAATTCAAGAGATAACAATATTAAAGTTAAATTTATCGCAAACATGGTTCCGAGCATGAGTTCTCCCACCACAGTATGTTTAAAATAGATGGATGTTTGATTTCTCTTTCACCTGTCTCTCCTCTCCAGAATGCTGTTCCTCTTGGCCATCAGGACCTGAAAACATTAAATGCATTCAAATGTAAAACAACTGCCTCAATAAATAAGGTAGGAAGTGCACGTACTGTCAGCAAATATCTGATTCAGATCACATATTATCACAGCTGCAGATTATTGCTCATGGTTATTATGTCAGCTTTACCAATACTGGCTTTGCTCTTAACTTTTTTGCAATGTAAGCATAAATGCACAGAGCCTATATAAATATATAAATACTATAAATACGATATAAATACTCATCTGAATACATAGAAATATGTTCCAAAATGTTGCAACAGGGAAATTCTGTATCTCACTTACAAGGCTGAGATATGACAACACTTTCCCAGACATACTCCTTCAACTCCTCCTTTTTCTTCTCCTTCTTCTTCTTCTTCTTCTTCTTCTTGTCATCCTGCAAGGGAATGTTGATTCTTTCATAACTGTAGTTTGTGGTTTAATTGTTGTCCTGTACTGTATGTGTGCTTGTTTGTGAAGCTAGTTTAAGTAATATACTGGCCTGATAAAAAATAATGATAAAGTCATGGTTGGGTGTCACACATTAGTTATACATGAATAACTTTCTGTCTTCACAACATTTAGATAACAAACAAACAAACAACAAACTGAACCTAACCCTAACCCTAACCCTAACACCCTCTGTGGCCAAGAGGCCAAAACCAACACCTGAGACTGCACACATTACACACAAGCTGCCTGCATGAGTTTACAATACTATCACTGTGTAATGAGCCATGTATGCACACACACCCATATGTGCGCACACATATTTTGTGATTTCTCAGGCGTTCCCATTCCACAAAAAAAGCTGCAAAGATCACAACTGAGTTTAATGTCATGACTTGCTGTGGTTGACACAGCAGGTATATGACTGGGTGTGTTCCTCTCCTGTCAGATACCGGCTGCTATCAGATTCATGTATGCCTCCGCCTAATACTCAAGGTGCATGGCCCGTGTAATGTAGTTTCTGATCTTGTGATTTTTTTCATCTTAATAATTTTACACCCGATCAGTCCTATCAGATGAGAACCACCTTTGTGGAAGGCAATAAAAATCAGAGATTTCGTTAACCTGATTTTTTTTTCTGTTTATTGTCATAAAAACCTGAGCTGCTTGCCTTTCCTGTAACTCCTGATTTTCAGCCCACGGCAGCTACTTGAAGCAAAATGTTACCAAACTAGACAAAAAGGTGAAAGTAATAGTACTAGCATACACCATCTGGTATTTGTGTGCTCTTGATGAGGTTGCAGGCCTGCAGAGTGTTGATGCACTTATCCCCAATTTGCCAAAAAAACTATAATGAATGCTCAGTTTCTAGACTTTGCTCAACTTCAAAGAAATCCCACCCTGAATACTCTCTTACTGGCTGTATTGTCAACTCTCCTATCCTCACCTGAGGCAGCAACATCGTTAGAAAGGACGATCAGTCCCCTATGAGCTGATGGGAAACTGTTTGCGCTTGTGGGCAAGGACTTAATTTAGCAGCACTGCGGGAAAGATTTCTCAAGGATTAACATAAACAAAACTCAACTGTAACACCATCAGATGTACAGTCTCTTTCACCCGTCGGAGAGATATTTTGAATTCAACTGCAAAAATATGGCTTCAGAGCTCTGTGGTAATGAAAAGTATGTGGTGATGGAGAACTAATGTGTGTGACATGTTAGAGCAAGACAGGAGTTACATGGAAGCAAAGTATTATAATAACTTCATATGCCATAGCAGGACTTACTTCACTGTCACTGTCTGAAGAGCTACTAGAGGAAGATGATGATGAAGAGGAGGAAGATGAGGAGGAGGAGGAAGAGGATGACGAGGATGATGAGGATGATGAGGATGATGAGGATGATGAGCTGGAATCCTGTTGAGGAAAAGGATATGGAAGTTATTGCTCAACATTGTGCGCATGCTGAACAGGTTTATTTATAGCCGCCTTTATTGACGAAAGTGATAAATGAGAATTCATGTAAATGAATGAGTCACTACAAACACAGTGGAGCAGGGCTTTGTCACAGCTGCTTAGAGAGAGCAGTGTTGCTGGCAGCAGCAGGGGAGGGGCACTCCGAGCACTTGGCAACACACAAAAGAGACCTCAAGGAGCAACCTTTTTACCCAGATGACACACTGAGGTAAGACACACACCCATCGTAGCTATGCCGTGAGACACTTGAACCTATTGCAAAAGCCATCTACTTTCTCAGCAGATTACTGTTATTCCATTCCCAGTCCTCTCCTGTTTGATTGGCTGTTGATTGGTGCTGTACTTCTTCTGTACTCCTCTGTCAGAAGTGAGGACTGAGCAAATCTCTGTGTTTAGTTTTCAATCAGGGCAATGCCTGCAAGAATCCCACAGGATTGACTGACCATTTAATAAGATGGAATCTTTTATTAGATTAGAGACTGCACTCAGTAATGGTACAGTAAAAGCACTAGGTGTCAATCAAGAAGTTATTTTAATTTCAAAAGTAACTTCAATCCATTTAAGATTCTCTTTTGTTACAGTAAAGACTGTTTCCCTTCAAGTGGACATCAATCGTTCTGTTAATATTTAGGTTTAGTGTGGAAGATATGATTAAAGCACATACTTTCTTCTTCTTCTTCAACTTCTTCTTCTTCTTTTCTTTCTTGCCGAAACCCTCATCCTCACTGTCCAAGGAGGACAGAGAGCTGTCAAATGAGTACAGCTCCTGAGGAAAGACAAAAACACAAAGCAGATGTTTTAGAACATCTTGTGGGAATGAATAGACACAAACAGACCTGGTGTGTGTTACTGTAATGCTTAATGTTCTTTACTTGCAAGTAGTAATAATGCAAATAATGATTTTGCAGCTGCAGAAGTGTATGTTGTGAAACTGTAACTACTGGATATTGGAGACAAAATTGGAGACAAAATAATTCTTGAATATTTGGTTACAAAGTGTTTTTTGAATGTGTGTCCCCCTCACCTTTCCATGTCCTGCTCCTGCTGGACATCCAGACAAGGTCTTGTCTCCCCCTGCCTTTCCCTGGCCTGCAGGCTCTTCCACTTCAGCAAGGGGCTGCAAACCACCCTGAGGGGCTGCTGCTGGGTGCACCACACCTGCAGCTCCACTTGGAGCTACACAGAATTAGAGATGTTCAATAGACATACAATAATAGACTCAGCTAGTAAATCGCCATAATATGCAAACTGTAGGCAACCTGTTTCTATGATGCTGGTTGTATCATAACAACAGAGGGAATTTATGCACTTCCTTATTTTACCACTTCCTTAAATGGGCAGCCAATATAACAGCCTAAACAATGAAATGTCTGCATTTTATTGCTGCCCTTTGCCATAAATCCAGTGAATCACCAATTCAGCAAAGAGCCACACCTCTAACAGCAGGCTGGATCAGTATATAAAACATAAAAAATATGACATAACATTTATTTGTTTCCTTTCTGACACAACTGCTTTCTCTATTCAAAGATAGACAAGTGCAAATGTCAACTAAAAACTAAGCAAACTGCTTAATAAATCATAGTCAAAAAGACAGCAAACCTTTGGGGAGGGTGGACTCCATTTAGGTCCAGACTTCTCTGTCCAGGGACCCAAGTCTCTTCTGACAGACCCACCCTTGCAGTTTTATGAAAAGGTGTGCCTGCGTGGAGAGCAATATAGGAGGAGAACAGGGAAAACAGGGAAAGTGTCAAAATAAAAGGGACTTCTCCTCACAAGTTTCAAAATATATACTACTTTGAGATATTTTTCTAGCATTGAAAAAAGCCCCCTATTTTATGTACCAAGCCTGATGTTTTCACCCATATGAAACATCTGTGTACACAACAAATGACAAATTGTAGGCCTACATTTTTATTTTTTTATAGAGTTTCTTTTATTTTGAAAACAACAACACCCAAGTTTTACTTCCTGGCTTTTGCAGACTGGTTGGTTCACTTGTACCAACAGGTAAGGCCTGTTTCATTGCCTGTGGTGACAATATAGTAACTACTTACACTCTCACACAGTACAAAAACTGGATTAAGTTTTACTACTGTATGTGAAACAGGTGTAGTATGCAGTTCTGGAATGTAACTAAGGAAAGTTGCTTCAGTATTTTTGACGTGCTACAGTTTTGACATACTTGTTCTTTACTTGAGTACTTCAATTTAATGCTAAATTATACTTTCACTGTACTACATTTATCTGACAGCTGTAGTTACTTTTCTGATGAGGATTTAAAACTGTGAATAAATAAGATAACAAGCTTTTAAAACACCAAACATTGTTAAAAATGAATCCAGTGGTTTCCAGTCCTTTTTGGGTTTAGACGTCTTATAAAAAGCAGTGTGTAGTCACTTTTCAGATGTCCAACACGTAGAGATTTGTCCCTTTAAACTTCTCACATGGTTTAATTTCAATTAATGTTCAAATGATTCATTTCACCAAAAATCAAAGATTAGAGGAGAAGTCCAAAAACTGAAAGCAGATTTGTGTATCAGAACCTTTTTTCTTTTCTTCTTTCCTCTTCCATTAATCATCTCAGGACCCCTCTGATTTATATGGTAATCATTTCTACTGACCCAACTCCTAGATTGGGAACCACTGGACTAAACTAGCTAACTGTATAAAGTAGTGTAAACTAGCTCCACCTCCAGCAGCTACAATAGTAACATACTGCTCTAACACTGATGCTTCAGTATTAATAATCTAATGGTGTCTTAAATATGTGTGAAAGGGACAAATAAACCACAACTCTTACTGCAGTACTTTAGCAACAGCAAGTTAATGGTACTTATGTACTATTTTACTTAAGTGGGATTTTTCATGCAGGACTTTCACTTGTAATTAACTATGTTCAAATAGCTTTATTGGTACCTTTACTTAAGTGAATGATCTGAATACTTCATACACCACTAATAGTAGGCTACCCATTACAAAGTTTGCAGGGATCAATTATTATTGCGAGATTTAACCATGATACCTACCATACCAAAATAAGTTGTTTATTTTGGAGCACCGCCTTACTGAGTTTGAATTAAGTCAGAGATACGTTTTTCAAGTAGTCTGCAATAATCACATAAACCAGAACACACATTTCACACTGATTTTAAATAGACTACTGTTTTGTCGCCTCCCAGAGGACATTCAGGGTTAAAACCACGGACCACATAATCATCACATAACCTTTTAGTCAAACGTTTATAGTGTGTTCCTTTCCAGCTTCCGTAGTTGAACAACCATGTAAAGTTAACTGAAATCAGTGGAACTCTATGGTGGAACCACGGTAATGCGAGTTTGTGCTCAAGGTAAAATTATTAACATCACGTGTTTAACTCAAAAGAAAAAACAACAAATAGTGGATTACACAGAACTATAGACTGTAATGTAAACTACTCATTATATGTAGAGAAGTATAAAAGAAGATATTAATATAATTTATGAAGTTGTGACACAAAGGCATTATTTTGAAAACCGGAAAGCAAGCGTTATTTTTTTTAATAATATAGTTCCCTCGTCTGCACTTTATCAAACGTTGTATGGCGAATAACTGGTGAGAGGATACTCTGTAGTAAATTTATCTCGTGGCAGTTGAAAGATTTAGTCTTTAGTGTAACGTTATGATAAAGAATAACTAGCTAATGTTAGCTTAAGTTACCTCCAAGAAGAAAACGGACTGTGGACGCTGGGGCACGGTTACCTTTTTAACCGACATTTGCTCCTCTGTTATGGAAAGAAAACTTGTGCTTCGGTTTCATCAACGGTGAGTTTGTTTATCAGTGTCTCTGTAACTAGAGCACACAAGGGAAGTCATGCCAACTAGCTAAATGTTGGTGGTTGCACATCTCGAACTATGCCGAGCCAAACGACGTTCCCTCCGCCGCTGACAGTGACGCTGCTGGCCGCGCTGTGGGTCAGTCTGGGTCGGTGCGGAGGGTCAGAGTCTCCGTGGCCGGGCTGTGACAATGGAAAGGTAAGCCAAGATAAATTGTATGTCTGTGTGCATGTGTGCTTCACATCTTGTACTTTATGAATATAAGTTTATTTGTGTGTGTGTGTGTGTGTGTGTGTGTGTGTGTGTGTGTGTGTGTCAGCTCTTATTGGACAGGGACCTGCCTACGGATGCTGTTTACTGGAACTGTCCAGTGTCTCCTTGGCCAGAGTCTACTCAGGTATCCATGGATACAGCTGCAGACATCTTCTTCATTATCATCATCAGTGTTACACTTTTACTCTTATCCTTAGAGAATAGAGAGTCACTCCTTTATATAGGTGGGATGGGCTACAATACACTGGGAGCCAGGAAGTTTCAACAATAATGGGAAGGTTATATTGTGGTAAACCTGGTGTATTTGCCTCTGCCTGGTAGTTTAAATCAGCTCCTACAAGCAACTTGCTGCAACTCCTTCTAATCCTCTCACAGAGTGACACGCATTAGTCAGGATTTCATGTGTTTTTTAGGTTGCTCTCAGTTGTTTAACCAGTGTTCTCTGTCTGCTTTTATCTACAGAGGCTTCCCAGTATTGACACACTGTATAATCCACAGGTAAGTAAACACTTAACTTAGCACTTTATGATAGCAGCTGCTGTCTCTATCCAATTCTCCCCAACCTTTGACCCCTCCAAACAGTAACATGACATGTCCACAAATCAGAACACAGCGTGACTACATTCAGTGACAAACCCTAATTCAAAGTTCACACATTTTAAGCTAATGCAGATAAATTAAATAAATGCTTTTTACTTTGCTTCACAAAAAGTACTTGCTGAAATAATGACACGTATCAATTGCAGGCTCAGTGTGAGTTATGTAATTGTTGAACAATGACTGTAAATCCTGGACAGCTGATAAATTGGTATTTGTCTTGGGTTTAAAACAAATCCAGATAAATGGTGATAAACTTTTTTCTGATTTCTTTTCACCACAGCCAGCCAGGTGGATCTGCATGGATAAACCCATCTCCTACAGCCACACCATTCCCAGCAGGTAAGAATAAATTGTGTGAATAGACTTATGGTACATAAATGCCTCAGGAGGTAGGAATCTTTCCATGAACATTCACCTTCAAGTGTAGTTATTTTGCATATGCAGACATTTGTGAACACGTCTTTATTCACAAATACTGTGCTCTGTGTCATGTTGTGTATCTGTGTTTGTATCTGTGTGTTGTAGTGGAGCGTACAGACCAGTAAGGGCGGAGAGTGGAGAGTACTTGTACTGTCCTCCTCAACGGTGGCTCAATAACTTGCATGTAAGTCATAACATCAAAAACCTGTTGGTGCTGCTTGTGCCTCTATCGCCTCACTCACCTCACATACAATCACCATATCGGCTTACTATGGTTAGTCAAGAGAGATTTATGTTCATGGTGTCAGTAAAAACAATAGGGTGACATTTTTGTAAACCTGTTATTCTAGTGTTAAGTAGGTGTAGACAGTACCCACACACCTGCATGCACAATCAGCATTCAGACAGCTTGACATATACAATATGGTTTTTCCTGTAAAAAGGAACAGTGTTATGTCCTTTATTATAATGTACATTCATTTCATCTTAAATGATTCATCGTGGTTCATTTATACCACATGAAAAGGAATCCTACTATTTTTTAACTGTCTCCTTTAACTCATGTGGAAACTGAAACTTTATAAAATTCAAAGAGACACAAGACACAGTACAGAGTTAAATTCCCTTATGTTTTCTTAAAATAACCAGTTATTCTGAGTCTGTACTCTGACCACTTTTGAACAATCCCTCCTACATTATCTCCTAATACAGGGAAATGTTTTACCCAGAAATGCATCAGACTGCATCAAAAGATACAACCAAAGTCTTGTAACTTAAATTTACAACAATATAGGCAAATCTGCCAGAACTGTTAATTTTTTTTAACATCAAGGATTGAACAAACAGTAATGGTATGTCAGGGATGTTTAGGAATGGGCGAATGTACACCATGATGCCAGAATAAACTATATATCACAGCTGTTATAACACATTAGTTGGTGTTTGTCAGCTGTTTTTCTCCACAGAAGAAACCAGAAGTTTTCCCTTCAAGAATCCTCGTCAGCTGAAAAACATTATAAACACACAAAGCAGGAATACACTATTCATATAATGGAGGCTTTTAGTTGTGGCTACTGAATAAATGTCATAAATTTTCACCAAATTGGTGGAAACCCTGTGGTAATGTTTTTATTTTGTTTCAAGGTTTTAGGCTTTTTTTCTTTTTAACAGAAAATGGGCATAATTATTGTCACATGTGTGCTTGTGTTTTTGTGTGTTTTCCAGCATGGAGCCACTGTTTTGCTCCACCATCCCTGCACTCCTCTCCATGAGCGCCTCCTCCTGTCCGCACTGGCCCACTCCTGTCTGCCAGAATACATCATTACATCACATCCACAGCTCAATAAACATATGGTAGGACAAGCACTTCATCTCTGTTTTGTAACCCATCATTGTGCGCAAGGGACAGTTAACCTTTAAAGGCTGTATTTACAGTTCACTTGTTGAAATATTTCCTTTGCAAACTTTGATTACATGTTTTTGGTTGCTTTAATACTTGAGCACTGCAAAATAACTCAAGATGGAACATAATCCCATTCATGCACAATTAAGCCTTTTTAGGTATTGACTAAGCTAAAGCAAGCTTATCAGGTATCTGATAATCCAACAGCCTTTATGTAGGTGTGATAGATACTTTAATCAGTTTTCTTGCCAAAATGGTTTGGTCTACTATACTGTACTCTATGTCCTTTGAACATGTGCTTTCATATTGAGAGAAACCTCCTCATGAAATTTAGCAGAAAATATGAACATAAATCCTCACAAGCTGCTTGAATAACTGGTTCTATATTGCTGTAGTATAGTTTTTATGTGTTTGGATCAAGTTGTCAGTTTATTGTTTAAATGTATCTCTAGTCTGCTTCCTCTCTTTGTTTTTGGACGATCGTGTTCATCTTTCTTGTTATAGACAGGACCTTTGAGGGCAATTCTTGTGTGTTAGTGAGTTTCAGGCTGTTTGCTCTGTTTTCAGCCAATAGCCTTGGTGTCTTGGGGTCGCACTTTGGAGCTGTCCACTGTCGCCTCTGCAGACGTCTGTGATTGGCTTGAGACCACATCGACCACAAGAAACACATTGAGTGGTGTGAGCCAGAGATTGAAGTACAACCTGCTGCTGACGCATCCACAGCAAGGCATGGATCCACAAGTACACGCAACAAAAATGAAGGTTTGAGATTTGATTGCTCAACTGTGCTGATTTCTCAGAAATGTTACTGGCGCTATAATTAAAACAGCAGAAAAGAGAGAAAAGAGTTATTTCAGTAATAGCCCTGTTGTTGTTTCTAAGTGCCTGTTTCTCTAAATCTGCAGGAGTCTCTGAGGCAGTGCTGTGAGCGTGCTATCTCTTCTATGATGAATGGAGCAACGGACGAAGAACTGAATTCCAGCATGAAGGAGAAAAACTTGAAACAAGTGAAAAAGGAAGTCAAAAGGAGGCAGAGAAGAGACGCCATCAAAAAAAATCAGATTAATGTTGCAAACACCACAACGCGGGTCTCCAGTTTTGGGACCAATCTGATCAAAATACCCATCATCAACGGGACGGGGAACACTCAGAACTACAACGGCACACGCAGACCATCAGTGGATTCTCCTCCAAGGAACACGACTCTCTCAGATCCTCCCAGTCCAAGTGAAGCTGCTGCTCAGTCTAAGATCCAAAATCAAAATCAGAACCTTACGTCCCGACCCACAACTCCTTTAGGGTCTAATATACCAGAGGCTACACTTAAATCTCACCCTGCAGAAGTCAGAGCCTTTGAGTCTCAGAAACAAAGGGTAACACCTCAGTCAGCCCCACAGCGCAGTCCTGCACACACTGACCTCAAATACCCAAACCCCTCAGTTGGGAGGGATGAACAAAACCATACTGCCAGGCCTGAAGCCCAGACCCTCAGTTCTAAAGATAAAGGTACTAACTCCACCAAACAGAAAGACAAAGATTCTGCTAAACTTAGCATGAAAGAGAAACACTCTGATGGAAAGATGACAGATAACGAAGTAGTAGATGTAAAAGAAAGAGAGGTGGAACATAAGCACACGCACAGTGGTACACGCTCCCACCATGTTAATGAAAAGACTGACTCTAAAACCCAATCAGAGCTCCCACCCCAAAAACACCCAAACCCACAGCCAGTCAGTTACCTGCCTAACACCCAGGGCTGTGACGGCTGCAAAGCAGGCCAACACTGTGAATGCACCAAGGGCTCAGTGGACCAGGGCCGAGCCGCCGTTATGAATAAGGGGATGCCGAGGACCCCGAGGACAGACGAGGCGGTTTGGGCAGCAGCGGCACTGGGCTTCCTGCTGGTTCTCCTGACACTGTCGGTTCTTCACACACGCCTGTATCGCCACTGGAGGACCACGCCCAGTCTGTACTGGCGTGACCCACGAGAGGACTACGACAGTGTGGCAGGTGGGTGGAACACACAGAGATCAGTCACACACACACACACATGGCAGCCCACTCTGCTAAAGTTACTGACACTGACTTCTGACCTTTCTATACAATGAGCACACAGATTAAAAATAAAAGTCTTTTTACATGGATTATTTTAGTATGAGGTGTGTGGATCACTTGTTTCTTGGCCTGTTCCCAAACTTTCCACCTAATTTCAATGAAGTTTGATTAATGTTTTGTGTGCATGTGTGTCATTCAGATATTATCCGCAGGAGGCTGCGAATAGCAAACAGGAGGCGCAAAAGGGGCAGAAGACAGGAGTGTGTTCTCCTGCCCAGCTCCTCCAGCTCAGATGAGCATCCGTAGAAAAATGAAGGAGACATCCCCAACAGTGTCAGGAATGAGCCAAAAATGTGGAGAAGGAGAAGAGTGGACCACAATAAGAGGAGGATGTACTGCATATGTCGGACTTGGACATGTTTTATCTGTACCTGTCAGTGAGCTGTTAATCTGACATTGTTGGACTGACTGGAAATTTTTTATGAAACGCACTGAGGTGTTGCTAGATATCCTAATTGCTGAAGCTGAAATACCACAAAGCAGCTAATGGGTCAGTTAGATCCTGTGTCCACACTGATTGGACAGATGACCTCTCTTATTGCTTGCATTTGGATTGTTTTCGATTGTGGCTATCATTGTATCTATTAGAAGAGAAGACTAATGGAGTGCTGGAGTCAAGAACAACACGGGCAAATTATTTCAAATGACATGGAAATGCATAGCGCCTACTGTCTGAAATCACAGAGTCCAAATCATAGCAATCAAGGGATAATTACAAAAGAACTCGTACACAGGAGTCATACTGAGCACTCCATGTATTATCATCAATATCAATAATCTGCAGTGCTGTCCCTGCCACTTTTTCTACCTAACAGTTTTTAAAATTGTGTTGAATTTCATCTGTATTTTATTTTGTATGCAGTTTTATAATAACATTGTTTTTACCTGTGAAGGTTAAGTATGTGGATATGTCAGTTGCTGTTTTAAGCAACACTGCGTGTGGTACGAACATGAGTTTCTGTCTCCTTTTTTTTGAAAGTGAAAGATTTCTAGAGAAGAATTTACAAATACATTAAATTACTTGACAGAAGTGTCTGGACTGTTGTGTGTAAGTGTGTATGTGTAGCTTAGTGAAAGTTCAGACAGCAAGACCATCTTTTTTCCATGCTCACATCTATAGTTTTATTTCTCATCCCTCAGTCATTCTCATCCTTCTCACTGCTCAAACTGATCTCTCTCAAAGCTCATCATTTCCTTGCTGTCATTTCTGGGTTATCGGTTAAGATGTCAGCTGTTAGCATCACCTGGTCACATCTACCAATAGCACAGTGACACACCTTCTTCATCAGCTTATCATAGTGCAGCTGTCTTTTTACATGTTTTCTCCCTCTCTGCTTAGTGCTTTCTTGATGCTGCACCCAGTCTTAACATTCATCAGTGCATCACTTCATCAAGTCAGATTGAAGTCAATTGTTACCTCAGCCTAACCGGTCAATATCTAATCATCAATATCATATATGTATGTTTTACTTCATTCTCTGTTCTCTCCTGATTGAAATATAATATATGTACACACACAGATTTTTATAGATCAATATTTCCTCAACACAAAAACATGAAAGTATTCTTGATAACTCAACTGGTCATATTCTGACCCTTCGCATAATTTATGAGTGGTTCAAGTATAGGCTTGAGACTGATGAAGACACAACAAGGATCAAATCTGGTTAAATAAGTCAAATGTGGTTATATTTTCAAAATGAAGATTAAATTGAGTAAAAAACAATACAGCTTCGGTGCTCTAAGTCCAGTGCAGGCACGAAATGTATTTTCTATGGAAATACATTTGTTTGAAAGTAGTGCTGTGTGACACAAATCAATAGAATACATTTCCTGACCCTTTTTACAAACTGCCATGAGACTGTTGATCACAAAGTATTTTAGTTGTCTCCTCCACTAAATGTGGACTTTCTGATGTCATTTCAGAGAAAAGGCAAATATCTGTAAACAGCACATAGCATCTAAAATGCTAATAAGCTAATAAGTTCTCTCAGGAGACATACATTCTCTAAAGGAGACAGACATAACGTCTCTCAGGAGAAATAACTTCTGCCAGGACTCAGGAGACATTACTTCTCACAGGAGCAATACATTCTCTCAGGAGACAGACATAACTTATCTCAGAAGAAATAAGTTCTCTCAGGAGACATAACTTCTCTCAGGACTCAGCCATCGTCAGGGACAGGAAGGACAATGCAAGTAAGTCTAGAAAATTGAGAAAATGTGTAATATAGAAATGCTATGGGATTTGTCATACATTTGTGTTCTCAGAAATGTAACCTAGTCTCCTTCTTCTCTTTCAGCCTTCTGTATGACCAATACTACAAAGACCACTTTGCTGACAGTCACTGTGACCAGGGCTGCAACAATGCACAATGTGAATGGGACGACCTGAACTGCACCAACAGCATGCCAGAAAAGCTGGTAGAAGATCATTTAGTTATGGTCCATTTTCCCCCAGAACAGCTTAAAAATCATTCTTCAGCCTTTCTCAGAGGTTTCAGTAGTATTCTCAATACTGAATGACAACAGTGTTGCCAGTAAGTTACAATAAAAATACAATAAAATGTATATTAAAGTTTCAGGGAGCAGACTTGTTTCAGTTTGGAATATGTGAGATTTATTATTTTTAAAGTCTATGTTTTGTTGCTGTGTATATCACCATAGAGATTTTCAGAATCCCTAAAATCCACTGATACTCTGCCAGCCCCAGTATACAGCATGACAGCAGTTTGTTATTAAGACATCTGGCTTATTATCTGGCATCAATAAGATGCAGTGTTCCCTTTCCAGCATGTCTGGAAAGCAAATGAACCCAGTTAGCACATGTCAGGGTATCCCCAGCTTTTCTATTACATTTACTTCTGTGCACTTTGCTTGTTACTTTTTAAATATGATATTTATATTTAGTAACCTGTTTGGAGCCCAAACACTAACTGTCTGATGCTGTCCTGTAAGATGTCTGCCATTATTTCAGGAACTACATGAGACTGGAGCATTCTCTGTGAAAGCTACAACTCAGTGAAATGCCCGTTCTCTATCTCCATTCTACATATTCCATATGTATGGGGACTGGCCCCACTGGGGCAGCTGTTATGGCTTACATCCCGTGTGGTGGCCACACATTGATTGACAACCCATGGCTATGAGCACCATTCCTTGATTTCCACTGTAAGCAGTTATGTGTGTAATTCTAAGGCTTGAGGGCATTGAGTAGCATGTATTTGACATAATGTGTGCAGTATTATCCATGTACTTGGTGTATGGGAGAGCTGGTCTATGGGCCACTCTCTGGGTAGCTGCAATCTCCTAGCCACTCAGACTGGTGAAAGTGTTATAGTGGGAACAAAACATGCAGGCAATAGTGCTCCAAGAGCAGGGCTGGAGACCGCTGCTATAAACTAACTCTGGTACAGAACATCAAACGATAAACATTTATGTTAACATTGTACATGGTCCCAATAAATAAACTAATTAATTCATAAACAGAGGAACCCCTTTTAATGCAAGAGTGGATTTTGCCCTCCATCACTTACATTGAAAGTACATTTGAAGGAGATCTTTTAATAGGAATGATTACAGTGATGAAACACTTTTTCACTGCTTATTTGGCTGGCTGTTGTTTTAAGACACACTTTTTGTGACCCAGCCTTTAATGTCATTGTCTTGGCTCGTTAAACATTTTTACAAGATGTTCGGGGTGCTGACACAGCAGTACATTTGTGAGGAAATCATTAAGATTTAATCGTTAAGAATTAATTTAATAAAATATCAAACAAGGTCTCAGCTTAACGAAAAATTAAACCTCTAATTACAGAATGAAGGGTATGTAAAAAAAAAAAAAAAAACAACTTTCCAGTGATTATTAAATCAATAGAGTGAACTACTGAAAATAAATTCTACTTAGTGCAACATGGCTCAGCATTGATCTGTGTCTTTAAGTTTTAAGAATTTTCTGTTATGATGTAATGCCTAGTCAGAGAACTAAAGGAGCAGAAAATAATTCACTTAAAGATGTTTGACACTTCAGACTAATTTGTATTAAAGATTTAATTACCTTGGTAAGAGGTTTTTTGCTAAAAGTGCCCAATAACATTAACCAGTAAAAGTTTGACCCTTAATGCTGCAATGTTTGTGCATTTAGTCAAAGAGAAAAGTGTCCTTTCCAATCCAGAGGCACATACATATTCAGTCAGCAGTGATCATCCACGCAGTAAGAAAAGAAAATACAGACAGACTCGGGACAGTTAACTTGTTTTATTATTTTATTACAAATGTACAGCTTATGAGTTTCCATTACGATTGACCTTTTCTTTTTAAGTCATTGTTTTCTCTACTTTATACAGTTTTTAACATCTTCTGTTAAAAGATAACTCTCCCGTTACCCATCTCCCAAAGTGTAGAACTGTGAAGAAAACACAGGGACAGCAACAGTACAGGCCACAGTGCACTGCCAGTGGCTGAGTATCACAAGTGTGTTTGTATAATTCACTGGCTGAACTTTCTTCTTCTTTTTTTTTAAATGTTTGTACTTGTTGTGGGAAGGCTTGGTCCAACTGGTGAAGGTGTGTTTCTTTTGGAAAGTTGTGTGCTGAATTCTGGACATGATGTCGATGAAGATAAAAAGTGTGTGTCAGACATGAGCTGACGGAAGCGTTTTTAACATTCACACTAGAGGCACCCTACGTAGCGTCGGCTAAATCGAGGGGGGGGGGGGGGGGTGGTGGAAGAAGTGGGCCGTGTGCGTTTTGAGACCCTCCTCCTGCCATTCTGAGATGACTGTAGTGCTAAAGCTGAAGTGTGCTTCAGACCTTTCCTGTTGCACCATCCTACATCGAACCCCCCCCCCCCTTCCACCCTGCATCTTGCACCTGATGTACACCCAACTATAAGACCTTTGAGAGAGCGCGGTACATTAAGTAGATCCTACTTCGCCCAGCTGGTGTTTGAAAATAGTGCAACTAATACCACGCTGTTTAGTATGATCCGCTAGATCAAACCGATGTTCTCGCTCATAGCTACCTGTGGATTCTAGTAGGATCATTAATATGTACAATATGACATTATAGGAGGGAAATACCACAGTGGAACCATACTCACAATACTTAAAATACCTACTGGTGCATCAGATGTCAAGACTTGAGGGTGGGGGAGGGGGGGGGGGCTCCTGTAGATTTGGTGAACAGCTCCCGCAGGCTGAAGCCCACTTTGGCCGACAAATATACATAAATATCTCACAAACATAACCCTAACATATAGCTTAATATAAAATATAGCATGAAAATATATGTTCATATATATGGCTCTAGTCTAAAACTTGGGTGATCTTGATTGAAGGGACAAGCTTGTTTTTTTTTGTACTGGCCCCCCGTGTTTGTATGCATGTGTGTGTGTGTGTGTGTGGAAGTATTTGTGTTGTTTCAGCAGTCAGTACAACATCACTGTAACTCAGCCAGTCAAACAGGAGATGGAGATGATGATGATGATGATGATGTGCAAAGGCATTCGATATCAAACAATGATACATTTCAAGAGTCTTCTGGACTAATTTTGACAGGGAACAGAGCGAACAGTCCGACCTCCCCTTCAGAGACTGAGGAGCAATGACACAGACCCCAGGTGATGATCGGAGAGGGGAGGACAAAAAAAAAAAAAGAAGAAAAAAAGAAACTAAAATGTCTAAAGTGGACAGACAGAGAAGTGCTGTAGGTGGTCTTACATTAGTTTCTCAAAGTGCTTGGGGCTTATTAAGGTCTAATTGCTTCTTGCTAAAAAGGCAGCAGTATGAAAGAGAGAGAGAGAAAGAGAGAGAAAACCTCAAGATGTGACTGCTTTTTAAAGGATGAGGACAACATTTAATGTGCAGAGGCCTTCTGAGCGCAGTGATTATAGAACAGACCCGATGCAAGAACGAGCAATTGTTTTAAAAAGCTGCGAACACTTTGAGAAACCAAGTTGGAGAATCATTAGAGGTGAATCTAAAACTAGAAGAAGAGGACGGTCCTTCAGGAAGCCAGGAAGGACTTGTTAGATCCCATCTGCATCCTTTGTTACAGATATGACCATGTTTTTTGTTCGGCACAGTACGACAAGCTTTAAAACCTACGTTAGGCTAAGTGCGCTATCTTCTTGAAAAAAAAAACAAACAAACATCTTTGTTCCCAATGCTGTGTCTCATTGGCAGAGTTCAGAGACAGTGAGCTTGTAGTGACGACTTCCATGGCCCAGATCAGCAGGCCGTGACAGAGAATTCATTGAAAGAGAAACAAAAAAAAAAAAAAAAACTGAATGTGAGCTTGATTGTGCTTGCCAGACAGTCTCAAAAATGAAAAAAAAATACACATGGCAAACTAAATCAAGTGCACATGAGGTGTCTTAATCCATTTCAAATGAACACACTTCCTCAAATGAAATGACACGGTGAGCATCTCTCACCCTATTTAACATTCCAGGTTGCTCCATCTGCTGCTTTCCACAGGTCTACTTAAAGCTTAACTGCAACGTACGAGTATTTGTATCAACTGAATGTGACTGAACATGCATGCAAATAACGGCCGCTGTGTAACACAAGCAGCCAGCAGCACACCTGCAGTGTTTATAAGATACTGCTTTAAAGCAAGTCTGGGGGAAGAGGAGGAGGAGGAGGAGGAGGGGGGGGGGGTTTAATCCTCAGACACAAACTGGATCAAATGGGGCGCCTGATATTTTTGTTACATTGCTTGGCACAGAAAAATAAGAGGAAGATGGGATTGATTCTGAGATGATTCCACTGGCTCTATTAAAATGAGGCAAATTGGAAGATAAATCGAGCGCAAAAAAAGACACAGCTGAGGATTCGTGAAAGAACAGTTTGATCCAGGTCCTGTCGTGACGCACCAAGGGGCTCTTTTTTTCGCTCTGACAGAAAATCTAAACTAAAAGCGGATCTCTCCCAACACCGTCTCCCCCTTTGGCAACTGTTTTAACACCTTGGCCACAGGACATATGACAAAAAAACAAACAAAACAGAAACAAAAACAAAAAAACCCAACTAAATCAACCTCAACTGTCACTCAGGAAAGGAGTGCTTGAGAAATGTTGAGGACCACTTCACAGGTTATTATTTTTAAGTGTATGTGTGCATGTTCGCTTAAATCCCAGTAAGAGGTTGAGCACATATTCTCCCACCTGTCTCCCTATTCCACTAAATGAGAATCATATTTGAGACAATGAAATAAACATACATAAAACAGTTAAATCAAGATGACAGTCAGTAAAAATACCAATACAAAAAAAAAAACAATAGGCATGATAAACAATAACAATAAATCACAATTATTCCAGTGTAAGTGTTTTGTTTTTGTAAATTAGTCTTTTTTTTTTGTCCTCAGGAGGTGCAGACCAACCCAATCTGCATATTTAAAAGAAAAAAGGAAAAAAAAACAAAGAGGAAAGAAATGAAAACATGCCGTATCATGCTGTGTACCACCAACAACAGGGGGGAGGGGGGGGTTGGAAAATAAAAGGAAGAAAAAAAAAAAAAAGCTGGAGCCCCCCCCCCCCCTTGTAAAAGATAACCCAGGAAGAAGTGTCTGAGAGCCTGGGCAGGGGTGTTTGAGTAAGGTGGAGCTAGATGGGTCCCAGGAGGGGTCCTTCTCTGCACCGCAAGCTCATCCTATCTGGGACAGGATAGGACACAGAGGGGTCTCATGTCTGGGTGGAGAGGGGCAAAAGACTGGGCCAGAGAGGGGGGAGTGGGGGGACCATCCTGATTCCCTCGCGCAAGACGGAGGGACAGAGATGTATGAGACGATGTCTTCAGCCCTCTCGCGTAACGTGCGCCTCCAAACCTTTCCTGGTTTCAAAGTAAATGGGGGGGGGGGGGATGGGAGGGACGACGAGTGACGGGGGGGCAGGGGGAATAAATAAAAGCAGTAACATCTCAGGAGTCGCTTCACTGTACATCACCGCCGTCATGTTCCATGTATGCGCATCACAGTTAAAGCGGTTTATTATACACGTCTGATTCCAACAAGTTTATTTAGGCTGCTGCAGGCTGTGGTTCCCCCACTTTGGATCCTTCTACTTGTCCTTCCCTACTTTCACTTCACACTTCCACTTCTTGTGGAATTTCACCTTTTTCCCCCTCTGTAGTATTTCTACTTAACAATCATTGCTCTTTGCTTTTTATCTGATTCCTTTCCATTCATATTCCAAACTTTTCCTCATCGCGCCCATCATTCTCTCGGTCACTCCTTCCTCCCTTGTCCTCCCCATCTGTAGCGTGATCGTATTTTCCCCTCTATCCTCCTCTTCTAATAGCCCCCTCCCGCCCCTCTCAGTCCACTTTTGATACTTTCTCTCCGTCTTCCCTCGCCGTTCGCCCGTGCGTTTGTTGGGTCACTGCTTCTTCTCGCGGGTGGTGATGGTGACCAGTTGCTTGGCGGCCTTGGCGATGTCATAGGCGCACTGGATGACCTGCTGAGTGAGGAGTTGGTAGTCCACCGCAGGGGCCCCGGGCTCCGTAGGCGCCGCCTTGCGACACTCCACCTGCAACCGCGAGGCACTGGAAGCCAACAGACGGAGGGAGCAGTGGACTGCATCCAACGCAGGGCGCTGCAAAGAAATGATGGTGGAGGATGTAAACAGATGGAGGCAGATAAATAACAGCCAGACAAAGAAAGTGACACAAAGAGATGGAGAAGGCAGAAATTCAACTATAATCCAGTGAACTTACTTTGGGGAAGAGTGAGGCCATTTCAGTGACGGCAGAGTGGATCTTCTCAGAACATGGAACAAAGCTGAAAGAGAAGGACATCCGTTATTTCACATAGAAGATGGCACAATAACCGAGGCAAGAAGGCTGTTGTTGAATAAAGTGTAATTTCCTGATATTCTGGACTGAATGTGTGACTTATTTGACCCAGTCTGTACAACCACACTGTGAGCGCACAACTCTGAAAGCCAGCTAGACTATTTCCAAGCAGCAATAACAGCTGCTGCAGTTGTTAATGTTGGTGTATAAATGTAACCAGAGCTTCTTGGGCAAGTAGTGTTTATTTTAAAGCTGACAAAATATCGTCAGAGTCACTTACATGCTTCGGCGATGTGTCTGAGTCTCACCTACCTGTCATGTTTGAACTCCTGAGCCGCCCTGAGCAGCTCCTGGATGTTCTTGGTCACCTGCTCGGTCTTCAATATGACATCTTCTGTGCAGGGCAAGGTGGGGTCAGGCTCCCCCGCGTCACCGCTTCCTCCATCCTCAGATTCCCCACGACCTTCCTCCTCGCTGCTGCGACCCCCCATACTGAAAAGAGAAACATAAATACACTTTAATTAACACCTTGGACCCACGAGGAGAGGTGACATTAACGGAGGGCGTTCTGTCTGCAACTGCGGCATCTCAACACTTCAGGTGTTCAGCATATTAAGAAGATTGTCTGTCCCTTGATTTCTCAGCTGTTAGTGTGGATCCCCTCCCCTCCCCCAAATCCATGTGTGACCCAAATTTTAAGTACAGTGCAGTCTTACGGTGAATTAAACACTGATGTGA
Source organism: Scomber japonicus (assembly GCF_027409825.1). Taxonomy (NCBI): domain Eukaryota; kingdom Metazoa; phylum Chordata; class Actinopteri; order Scombriformes; family Scombridae; genus Scomber; species Scomber japonicus. The sequence continues at coordinate 11,662,691 of NC_070583.1, forward strand.
TCAAGAAAACAGAAGCAAATAGGCTGAGAGAGATAACCATTTCGAGAGGAAATTGTAAACTTAATTGAATGGAAAAATATGTATAAAACACTGACAGCCCTGTTTAAATCTGTTAAACTGTATCCCAGAAGCTATAGAAACACACACACACACGCACACACACACACACGCACACTTCTTGCAGTGACTCTGACCTTTGTGAGAGGTCGTATGTTTGTGTGTTGTCATAGTCGCTGTCAGTGCCGCTGCCGTGCTTGTCTGTTTTATGCTGGGGAAGGAAACACAGCAACAGCAACAGCAAACAATGAATCTTTTTCCTAAAATGCATTGTGGTCGTATTTCTGAAAAATGTGGCGGATTTTGAGACATTTTCCAAGTCCTTGGAGTACTATACAGTAACACACAGGAGACTCATTCTCACGAAAAGCGGCCTACATTCAAATAACCTGCAAGTACTCACCATGTATCTGCCAATCTCTGCAGATCCAGACGGATGATGACCTCCATACGGTGTTGGACCCCCTGTGCTACCCTTCCTTACCTGTGACTAAAGAAGGGAAGACAAGGATGGATAGAGGAGAAGAAGTGAGGGGAGAGAAATAGAGATGCATCGGGCAAAGAGATGGATGAAGAAATTGGCAAGTGGAGAAAAAAAAGGTGTGGGGAGGAGATGGAGAGAGGAGATGTTTTTATAAACAGCAGAAAAACAAGATGGAAGGTAGTGAGAGCAGCGCTACTTCGGCTCGGCAGCTCCCCCACTAAACAAACATTACCGTATGTCTCTACAGCTAATCTAACACTAAATCTCAATCAACACTGTCAACAATAAACTAAATGACTACACACACGCTCTAGACTACTGCTGATCTCCAACATTACAATCCATAAAAAAGTAACGCATAGAGTGAGAGAATCCTACTATTGGAAATGAAATGGCAAAAAAATGCAATGACAGACAGAATGCTTACATCTAGGATGCACGGCTGCTCTGCAATGAGCAAGGGGACAGACAGGTGAGGAGACAGACAGACAGAAAGAAAATAAGAAAACAGGTAAATCTTTGTGATGATGCTGAAAGCTCTAACTGCACCAGGTGACGTCCCACTGTTCAGAGAAACCTTTTCATCCTAGTTAAGCTACTAGTTGATCCGGTCTGGAAAAAGTTTTCCCATTTGTGTCTGTGTGTGAGTGATTTTTCACGTGCACATGTGATCACAGCGTCTCCGGACCGATCAGCTGTCCGGTGGCAGGAGAGCTAACTGGGAGATCAAAAAAAGGGGGGTTGAAAATGTAAAAATGTCAAAGGGTGCAGAGCAGGCTAAGAGAGAGAGAGAGAGGAGTGTCAGTGGCATCACCAGGCATCACCAGGCAACAGAACATACAAGACAGTTCCTGTTTTGCATCTTTCTGCTTTGGGTCACACTTGTGCACTTTGTTCTTCATGGTGTTAAAAAGCTCATAATTGTGTCTGATCATTTTTGACAGCATGGGCTTCAATGCCACATCTTTATAGGGGATCATGCACAACCGGACCTTTCAAAGAGAAAGATGGGGAACTGAGATGCAGGGAGAGAAAAGAAGGGGGGGAAATAGAGAGATAAGGATTGGACGATCACCCATCAGGGCCACCAAAAGGAAGGTGGGAGGTGGAGAAGGGTGCTGGGGGAGTTTCTAACTTACGCTGTGTGTGTTGAGGGGCTGCAGGCGGGCTGGCAGGGAGTCCAGGACTGGGGGACCATGGGCCGTGGGGCCGGGGGCCGCCCCTGGCTCGTACATTGAGAAGGCCTGGCGGTCCCTCCGATGGGAATGGGAGTGGGGGGCGACTGAGGAGGGCACCGAGAGCCCTGGGGGGTCCCCTCCTGGCCCAAATCCGCATAGACCCCCTCCACTGATTCCTCCTCGCATCCCACCCCCTCCGGGCCAGTGGCCTCCTCCTCCTCCCCCTCCTCCTCCAGGCCCCCCTACCCCATGGCCAGCTGCCCCCCCAGCCTGCTGGCCCCCCCGCAGCGCGCTGTTCTCTGTCTGCATCCGTGTGATCTATAGGAGAGGAGGAAGGGAGCAGGGAGGGATGAGAGGATGGAGGGAAGAATGGAAGGAGGGACATGGGGAGGTTAAAGGGAAGGGGGGGGGTTGTCAACTGAATGGTCATAGACAAGCATCCATAATTACAGGTACAGTAGAAGGGTCATACAGGGCTTCACATATTAACTCATATCAGTAATGGGGAGAGAGGGATGTGTGGTAAAGACACTTGAACAGGTTACATGATGAGGCAGGGATTAGGTCTTGGGGGAAGGAGTGGAGGGCTGCATACCTGTGTATACCTAGTTTGCTCTCAGGGATCAATGAGGGGAAATGAGGGCTCACCTGCACTGAAGTGCCTGTTAACTAATTTCTAACCCAGGCAACTTTGATGATAGAGGGCGCCAAAATAATATTATCCTCACTACCAGAGGGCCAGATTGTGACCATGCACTTCCATCACTGGGATACAGTAACTCAATTAGCCAATTAGAGCTACTAACTTAATGAAAAAGAAATAATATACACTGGTAATCAAAGTTTAATAAAGTAACATTTCTATTTTTCATACTGAAATGTATTTAATCCCTTTAATAAGCTGAACACAGGAAAAAGTCCACTTTTCAGTGCAATGGGGTCTCAAAAAACATTAAATAACCAAATCTTAACACTGACACTAACTTATATTCATGTTTAGGTGTGCATTTCTACTCTGCCCTCTAATTCCATGACATTTTTCAAATAAACATGACCTAGAAGGTAGATCAGTATAAAGTTCTTGATGAATACTTGTGTCCTCTTCTACTGCTGGCATACAACAACATGAATGTCAGTGTTTCTTTCTTCTTCTTCTTCTTCTTCTTCTTTCTTTCTTGATGTGCTTCATTATTGAGAAGCTGCTCTCCAAGATGTGAGTGTTCCCGAGAGCGCTGGCCGCTGAGAGTTCGAAATCCCTGAGCAGTGGAGAACAGGACTTGAGTAGTAGTCTCTAAAATTAAAATTCTCATCTCGCATAGCGCTTTTGTTGAAAGAAAGAAAGGGTCTCACTGTAGTTCACACAGTTCGAGCAGCGACTCTGGGGGGGTGAGGGGGGTTGTTGGCTGACAGCAGCAGAGCGGGGGGGGGGGGGGGGGGGGGGTTCAGCGGCTTCATGATGCACAGATCTTGAAAGTGTTCCTTGAACTGATGCTGCAGTGTTTCTGTGTCGGTTCTCTACTTGAGGAATGTTTTCTCGCATTCAGGGACGTCTTTGCTGCATCTCTTCACAGGCGGGAATATGTGCCAAATCTGGGTGGTCAGATGAAGACCCTTCTTTGGACAGAGCATTGTTCTCTTGGTCCGGTTTTCTCTGTTTTCGGTCACTTGTTACTGTCTGTGTCACATGTTGTGGCAGAAGAGTCCTGCAGAGACCATGTGCCTCAAGCTTCTTGACTAAAGATCTCTCATGTTTCAAGGGAGCGCCCTCTATCAGTGGACAGTATAATTACAAATGTGGTCCAGTTCAAATGGCCTGCTTGCTTCAGATACCTGTGAAACCAATAAATGACTCGTGGGCTGCACTGAGGGAGGACGGAGGGGCCCTCATGTGGCCTGCAGGCTGCCAGATGCCCACCCCTGATCTAATCTGACATTATTTGTTGTTTGCGCTGCGTGTTTGCCTCTTCACTACATCTTAAGTCGAGTGACAAAATGAGCACATTAATGATTCATGAGTCACAGGAGCCAACACTGGCAGCCACTAATGAATACAATGTGCTAATGTTGATGACATGACTCACGAGAAACAGAATGAAGCAACAGTGCACAATGGATGAGCGCTATTAAGTAAAAACGACCCAAACTAAAAATGACAGCTAAGATGGGAACCAGTATTTACAACAGCAAATCTACACATTAGAATGACAGCTGCTTTAGTTTCTGGATGATGCTGAAAAGCTGTTGCCAAATACATCTTCCAGTCACAACAATGTAGGAAAAATAACACCCTGTCAAGAAAAATGCATCAGCTTGCAAAGATATTGAAATATTCACTCGTCTCTCCATCATCTTGCCCTCCTTCTGTCTGAATCAATTGTTCCTCCTCAGGCAACCTGTCTTTGTCACTTTGCCTTGTAATCTTCAGTCACCCCCATCATATTGTTATCACGCCCTTATCGAATTTTTAGATTTTTAGGTACAGCTTTCTAAGAAGGAAATCATGCCAGTCTTTCTTATATCATCTAATCTCTCTTACATGCTCCCTGTAGCTCTCCACTATTATTAAAAAAAGATAGGAAATAATAAATCAAATGTCTAAACTTCAATTTTCTGCTTTCTCTTCCACTTTGTATTCATTATTCTTCTTGTGGTTGAAATTCTGACCTTATTTGCATATTTCGTTCCCAAACTTTTGCGCCCCCGTCTTGTACTCCCTACCTCCTTCTGGAGCCGCCGCAGCTCCTCGCTGAGGTTGTTGTTGACCTTCATCAGCTGCTGCACCTTGGCTTCTGAGGAGGCCAGGGCTTTCTTCACCTCCAGGTACTCCTGCAGGGTGATGGGCCCATCCGACAAGTCTGACGAGTCCATACTCTGGATCGATTCAAGGACGTAGCAACAGGTGGACGGACAAGTGAAAACACAGACAGGGTGGATAGAGAGGCACAGACAAAGTGAGAAAAACAGACATGATAATACTTCCAGGGTATAAAACCTATGTGGACCACAAACAGTATAATGTAAAACCATTTCTTCCAATTTCCAAAAAGGAGGGGATAAATGCTCATACCTAATGCATGAGGTGATATAGGCATATACAATTCAGTGCCCTTTGAGCTAGATTTAAACAGAGCTCATTACTGTGTAAAAGGAGGAGGCCTGGCCAGCAGCCCTGAGGCCAGTACTACAGATCACGCATACATATAGACAGTAGAGCCTTAGTTCTTGCTCTCAATGCATCATCCACCCCAAACTTCATGTGACCCTGGAGCATGCTCGAAAACACTTATATACCACTCCCTAAAACTCAACCACTGATCTTCAATACTCTCTCGTCCACCTCATCATCCACCTCTCACTCAGACATTTCATTTAGACTCTTACAGACACCAAAACCTGCCTGCTTACTACAGATAACACCCTGTACTTTATAGCTGAAGACAGTAACTTTTGACCGAAGGAGCTCAGCAAAAATAATGAATGTGCATATTTCAAGTGTGGAGATGGGAGTGGACTTTCTGACTTGTGGTTTGTCAGAGTTTTTGCCTGCTGAGCTAAACAAGTCCACAGGAAAATGGGATAGTTAGGGGTTGAGCTGTTGTTTACTCATCTCATTTCTACCACTCCCACTCTTGTGCCGTTTTTTCCTTTCTTTCTTTCTCTCTCTCTTTTCCTCCCTCCCTTCCTCCCTCCCTCTACACACTCTCCCTCTCTCTCTCTCTCTGTGTATGAACAATGCCTCTCTGACAAGGACCCAGAATAGCTGGTGATGTCACTCAGGAGCTATGTGGCAGCCTGCACTGTAGCCACTCCTCGCAAAGCATGCTGGGACAAGCAGTCATAATAAGGAGGACAACGTGGAAAAAGCTTTGCTAGTTGATGTGATTGCTTTAATCAATGGTGTACAACTAAAAAAACTGAAACAATATGAAAACTACGAGTGTGTCGACAGGTGCACAGATGCTACTACTGTGTTAGCTCTGTGGTGTATGTGCAGATGTGGCAAGAGTGTTCAAAGTACTATACCTTTGCGCGGTTGCTTCGTTGCTTGTTGTTGTTGTTCTGGGTGGTCAACTCGCTGTCTGTGTCTTCATCAGAGGCTACGCTGTCATAGTCATGCTGGTCATCGTCAATGCCTATGTCCAATGGGTCTGAGGGAAAGAAATGTGCACATTTATTCCAGTTCAGGTAATGTATAGAATATGAGCACTTCTCTATCTTGTCAGTTTGCTTTCTGGCTTATTTTAGCCGGCTTCTCAAATTCAGTATAGATGCAGCAGATGTAAGTCTAAATTTCTATGTAGATAAAGATATACTGGTCTCTAAGGAGATCACACCTCTTCTTCAATAAACTGCTGAATCAGATATTATTCGTGTCGCTGCCTGCAGGTATAATTACATTTGCTTCCAAAATGTTTGCTCAAAGGTTTTAAAGCTTCACAGCTCTGTGTTTTTGAAGAAAAAGATTCAGCTTAAAGTCAAACTGATCTGTATGTATCCATGTTTTTGGTCAGGCTAAGTTGTCTTGTCTTGATCTTGGTTTTTTCGCTCCTCTTCAGAAAGCACCATATGTCCCTCTACCCTTTAAAATCCTTCGCTGTTGCACCCCCTCCCGGTTTCTCACCAGTAGGGCTGCTGAGACCTTTCCCCTGCTGTCTCCTTTTGGCGTCACTCAGGATGTCGATGATGAGTGTGGCAAACTCCCGGGCGTTGAATCGTGCCAGCTTCTGACGGCCCTGAGAGAGGGAAGAAGAGAAAGAGAGAGAGACAGACACAGGAGAACAAGTCAGGAGTTTGGATTTGAATTCTCATTTTAACACACACACACACACACACACACACACACACACACACACACACACACACACACACACACACACACACACACACACACACACACACACACACACACACACACACACACACTAACATTAAGTTCTAACATGACTTGTGGGGTACACAAAAGCAATCCAGCCCACAGCCAGTGGTTCAGTGCCTGTGTGACTACTGTGGTCAACGGCCATGTGCTGTGGAAAAAACGCAGTCATAGCGAACACTCAAAAGACACACTCAAACACACGCCATCACTAACGTGTGCTCACGCATACACAAATATGAGCGAAGAAACTTAAACCGTGTAATTACACGAGCATGCTGGCATCCGTGTGAGAGAATAAAAAGCTCTATTTCCACAGAAGTGTTAAACTAGAATTATTACACAAAGGGATTTACTGTTCATAACAACAGTGCTCTGGAAGAAAAAACACTGTAGAAAGTTCAACTGTGCTTTTCTTCTGTTTCCAACCATAAATAGCCAGCCACTACTGTCCACAGTGAACTGCAGAGCAAATGATGTGTGTGTGTGTGTTTTTTTTCTGTGTTAAAAGTCAATGTTTACACTAATGAGCCACACAGATGAGGTGAAACTATGTGAGAGGACATATGGGATTTATCTCACACAGGACACACACAGACACACACAAACAGTGAGGAGAGTGGAGGGAAAGAGGGGAGAAACACAGATGGATTACATCTTTCCTCCTTTCTCACAGCTGAGGAACAGTCGGTTAATTTCACACTAATTTTTTTTTTTTGGATTCCCACCAAATACTCACACTTTCTAAACTGGGCTATATTTGGTCTTTTTTTACTAGCGAGTTCTTGTTTCACCTTTGTCGATCGTTTTTCTCGCTTTCTTAGTGCAGAACATTTTAAAAGACCTACAATTTTAGCAGTATATGTGTGCATGTTCTATGAGCGTATGCATTGCACTTGTGGAAATCTATATGTATGAGTGCTGTATGTATGAGTGTGTGTAGGTTTACCTGGTTGCGTGTGGCAGAGTACTCAGGATTGACCGGTAGGAAGGGCACCGCGCTTCGTTCTGTTACCAGAGTGCTGTGGTTCTGGGTCGTAAGCCACACTGGAGACACAAACATTGGATAAAAAAAATAAGTGTGTGCGTGTGTGTTTAAGCAACAAGGTCATATTAGCTGGAACACTGACAGCTAAACACCCAATCCATCCTCCCACACATACACACACACACACACAGATATATAAACAAAGTACAGCAAAAACTGAAGTCCTCTAATGCAGCGTTGTACTTTGAGTCCTCCCCATCTGTGTGTGTGTGTGTGTGTGTGTGTGTGTGTGGCCTTGCTACTTACCTGCGGTGCTTCTGTCAGAAAGCACAATTTGACTGCTACTGCTACTAAAGGAAAAGGGAGAGAAGGAAAAGGGAAAAAAAAGAGAAGAAAGAGCCAAAGAGGAGGAGGAGGAGAGAGACTCAAGAATTTCTGAGGCACTTCCTCACTTGAGTCTCTCCTCCCTCCCTCCCTCGCTCCATTTGGCCTTCCTCCTCAAAGCGTCCTTTTCCTTCCCTCCTCACTCTGTCCTTCAGATTAACTCTCTGTCTGTACAACTATTTTCTCTCTGTGTGTCTTTTCTCACCCTGCCTTATTTTTCAAAGTTTGTGTCAATAATCTATTGAGTAGGTGTTTTCTTTCTGGTTTCCATACTGGAAAAATGTCAGATATATTTCTACCTTATATAGGACAGAAAGAGAGAATTGAAGGGGAGGAAAGAGTTGGAGCTCACCTGCATCGTTTTCTCTGCGATCCACCTCGTCATAGACATCCATCGCAAGCTCCTCAAACAGCCGATTGTTGAGCTGTCACACACACATACACACACATACACACACACACTATATATTATTAAAGTGAACGTCAATGTAAAAAAATAATTAAAAAAGGAGAGCAGAAGAAAACGTGACAACAGCCTAATATACAGTCATCTATGCTGCAATTAGCAAGATTTGGCATTCTCTCTCATGTCCAGTCAGCCATCACATGTTGACCAAAAACTAATGAGTCATAGATTATTTAAAAGATATCTTCAAATGTCGATAACTGACCTTTAGCATTCAGTTTTTGAATTACTGCCTATCTATGTGACTAAACAGAAGGCCTTGGAGAGAAAACACATCATTTTGGCAAGGAAGAGAAACAACAAACTAAATTATTAATATTATATGATAATAATAATTTCATTTAAATAGATTTCTCTTTTTTCTTAACCAAGCTTTTCTCTTTTTCCATTAGTTCCAAGGCCACAAGAAAATTAGCTCCATCCAATGCCTGGAAACTCTTTTTACCTGAATGTGATATAATCGTACAATGCTTTTTTTTTTAAAAAAATCTCACAATTCAACCCCACTCACCGCTTGGAGCTTCTTCTTGGCGGCCTTGGCCAGTTCTGAGAGGTCCAGACTAAAAGTAAACACAGATGATGACAGTAAGACAGGCACCATGGACATACAGTGGAATAAAGAGACAGAGGGAAGAAGGGAGGGGAGGGGAGGGCGGAGGGTGGAAAACATGGAGATGGAGAGAGACAGAGCGGGGAGTGAGAAATGAGGAGGTGGGAAGGATATAATGGCTAGAGAGAGCAGGGAGATAGGAAGAGGGAGGGTTTATTTGGGTTGAGATGCGTTGAGGGGTGGGAGTGGGGGGGGGGGGGGTCAGATTAAAAGTGCTTGGTGTAATAGTGACTGTCTTTTGGACCCGTGCTAGCCTGGAAACAACCCTCTGGACAGTACCGGGCAAGGCGCACTGTGGTTTTGCAAGCTATGATGAGACAGCTTTAAATTCAGTCTCAAAAACTGTTGACTGATACCAAAGAAAGAGACTAGACATCTTAGTCTTGTGACGACATGCTTTATAATGAAATGTTAGTTGCTGCACCTTATTAAAAGTGCACACTAGTAACTATGTCCTTAACTTCTTTCAGGACAAACACTTGTTTTGATTACTGCAGAAAGCCCTCGAAAGTTCCCTAACTGCCTCGAGTGATGTAGATCTTTCCCCTTTCACAAGTAACTTCACAGCTTTATTTTCTGGTGGTAACAGATTACGGCCTAATCTTGTTCTTCCAACTGTGAGACTTCTGAAAAACAGCTACGCTTTCTCTGGTGTTCAACAAGGAAATATATCAAATACAGGGTAGCACAGAGAGAGAGAGAGAGAGAGTATGGGGGGTTTTTTGGAATGAAGCGAGAAATTCTGGGAAAAAAAGGAACAAGGAAAGTAAAGATACCTCTGTGTCGGGCACTTAGGACGAGCTCTGGCTCCACCAAGCGCAGCGAAATGGAGAGAACAGAAAACGAGTGAGAAAAAGAAAGAAACAGACAGAAAGAGGGGTGGAGAAGCCACAACAGAACAGCTTTAATTGTTATTATCAAGAGGAACCATTCACCAGAACAGAACAGATGCAAAAGAGGGTTAGCCTGCAGCGCAAAAGTAAGACCCACTTTGGGTGACAAATAGATTTTGAGGAGCGCTCGGTTTAAACGTTTACATGTATTTTTGTTTGTGTTTTTTTTTTTTTTTTTTTTTTTTTAAAACTGCTTCTTGTGCTCTGCTCTGACTCAGCGCCCATCAAATATTTGAAAGAAGCTGAGCCAAGTAATACTGAACTTGATTTATCGTGACCTGACTGTGCACTTCTGGACCTCTCAAATCAAAACCTGCAGCTGAGGATTAATAAACCAAGTGCACCTCAAGTATCTAAATCATTGGAGGTACCTGTAATAGCTTAGATAGGCATTTACAAGAAACAGCCAGCTGTGTTAAGAGATGCCAGAGACCTGTTTTAACTTCTCTTTTTAGGGGTGGGGTAACAGATGCTATGGTGCCACCCTCTGGTCATAATACTAAACTGCATCAGTATCCATGCTAGGGAGATGCGGCAGGTCTGGTGACAGTTGAAAAGTTCAAGTATAGTAACAACGATCCCTCATGCAGTCAAACCACACCACGCATGCATTAAGAATGATAACAGTAATCTCATGGTCCATACCTGTCTGCCATTTGAGGAATGATATAATGGCCATTCTTGTGATCTGAGGAGAGGAGATTAGCTTTATAACTAGATAATATCTACTGCAGTATGTCAATGAGGAAAAAAGCTTAGGACATGTGAACTGCTGAAGAACTGGTGCAATGTCTTACCTGGACGCCGGCCACAAAGGTAGAAGGCTAGCCTGTCTGTCAGCTCATACTGACACTCAACCAGTCGCTCTGCTAGCTCTATATGACCCGCCTGCCTAAACACACACACACACACACACACACACAAAATTCCATGAAATGCTTTCTTGTTACGTTTCAGCTTTTTACAGTTACTGGTGAAATAGATTTCCACTGTTGTGTACCTAGCGTAGTCCATAGGTGTGCGTCCATTGATGTCGGGTGCTCCGGGATCTGCACCGTACACTACCAGCAGCTCGGCTTGCAAGATCTGGCCTGCCTTGGCTGCCACGTGGAGCGGGGTAGTGCCTTTCTCCTGAAGGTTTGTGCAGACACGCAGACCCGCACACACACACACACACACACACGCACGCACACACACACGCACACAGAGAGTCAGGACAAGAGGCCTAGCAAAAAGACACACTAATTGCTAAATGGAGTGAGTCAGCGAGTAGATTTTTCCTCACCGGGTGGAAGAAGTTGGCCTGAGCGCCGAGGGACAGGAGCCGAAGACAAGTCTCTAAACTCCCTGTCCGCACACTAGAGTGTAGTTGCTAATAGAAAAACAAAAGGGGAGGCACAGGGAGAGAGGAAAAGAGGAGAGAGAGAGAGAGAAACAGAAACAGAGAGTCAGGGGTGGAAATTAAACATCACGCAGTGCCCAATGGAGCTCCACCACATTAGAGATCATTATTACATCCTGCTGTGTCATTCAGATCACTTCCTGGCAGGAAGAGGGTTTATCAGTCAGTCAGTGTGCATGTGTGCGTGCGTGTGAACATGCACACGTACAGTACATATTTGTGTGTGAAGTGCCCCACTGACATCTATAAATAAAACATAATTTGTGCTAACACATGCAGTTCTACAGTATGGCTGCATCCATACAGGCTAATTAACCTGAACTCATAAATTGTGGTCCCTCAGCTGTGAAATGCAGAGCCCTCACCTTACTGAGGTCCTTGGTAGTGACGCCATCATCATCACGACAGGGCAGCTTGTGGACAAAGGCCAGCATCTGGTATTTGGCTCTGATGAAGTCTGACTTAGTGGGACTGCACAGCAGAAGAAAGTATGTATGGGAAGAACATGAGTAGCAAAAAGAAGAAGCAGTTAGTCCTTTTTATTCTTTGCACAGGTTGAAAATCACAAAACATCCCACCTACTGTCTTCTCAAATTAATGTATGTGTAAAGCACTATGCGTCTACATTACTGCTATTCCTCCCACGTTTGATAATTATACTGACACTGTTGATAAATGTAACAATTCTTTCCTGGTAAAGGAGATGGTTGATCTACAGACATAAACACAGTACACAACACAATTTTAGGAGGTTGTACACAATGTGCTTCAACATTTGTGTAACTAATGAGAAAGTATTACGATTTCAACCCCGAAAAGGACCACAACACTATCCTATATTAAGTTAAACAAAAGCCCTTGAGAGCACAACAAGATTCATTAGGAAGGTGATCCATGACTAAGAACTGTTTAGAAGGCATTAAGGAACAACTGGGTGAAATTGCTCTTCAGTACCGAAAATACCAATTATCTTCAGCAGGGTTATATAACACCGCCATGAAGCAGAGACAATCATTTCCCCCAGTAACGGTGATGGGAGTGGATAGTGTTGTTCTGTGTTTTGAACCTGTAGGGAGTACACTTACTGGACTTTGTCCTGGGGGTTGGGTTTCCTACGGCCGCTCTGCACCTGAGCAGGGTCCAGGAGACTGTGTTCCCATATGGAGTTGGCCCCATTACTGGCCAAGGTTTGAACCATCTGAAACACACACACACACAAACACACACACAGCAGTGACAGTCACGCAAGACAATTACCACCATTATAATTAAGTAAGTCTGTTAAGTAAAGCTACAGCACACCGCTATGTTCTGAATGTATTACCTTTAGAATGATCAATAAGCAAAAATATGCTCCGCACTGGAATCAAAACTGGTTAAAGAAGCAGTTATATTGGTTACAGATCCATTATGGCCCAAAACACCCACAGTCTCCCCAGTCAAACCTTACTGGTGAAAGTTAAAGCAATACTTAATGACCCAGCATGCATCAACATCAATAGAGCCAAAGAGAAAAGGTACATATAGATTATGTGTAAAAAACACATTTAAAAAAGGGTTGGCATAGAATTTAACATTCACAGAGAAGACGGCAAGCTTTTTCTTTAAGAACACAGATGTAAAAAGATCAGATTTGAGAGATTTCTTTACTCAGCCTCCTCAGGTACTGAGTTTCCTTTCATTTCAACTCTCCCTCGCTCTCCTTTTGTCAGCCTTACCTGCAGTAGTGCGGGAGGCCATCCGCTGTGCCTCAGGTGCTTGACTATGGAGATGTGACGGCCTAAGCTGCGGTGGACCGAACAGCATTCATCGCAAATCAGGACCCCTCGGTTGATACTGGTCCAGCCCGGATCTGATACACAAACAGAGATGGATGGATGGTATTACGAGCTTTGTAAACAAGCTCTGTGTGCTGGTTAGACTTTTCTGCCCTGTACAGAAATCACTACAACGTTCATTTAAGTCAAGGCTGCATGAATAATCCCAACTCTGCGTTCTACATCCTAAAATCTTTCAATATCCAAATCATATACTGTTGGGGATCTAAATCTTTTACTACAACATTTTCCCTTTTTTTCCTCTGGATAATGTGTCCTACTAATGCTGCTACCCTGCCCACACTTCATTCAAGGTCAAATCAAACATATGCTCCTTTTTAAGTCTTCTTTTCTCAGTCGCCCACCTGCACTAAGAAGAGTTGAATGAAATATGTGGATATGTATACACACAGAGAAAGCAGCGCAGGGATAAGTAACAACATAAGAATCCCAATTAAATGTATAAGTCTTACATTTCACAAAAGAACGTATAATTGTATTGTATGTAACAGCAAAGCGGGCATGAACCATTGATGAGTCAAACAAGCATCTTAACATAATAAGCAGTTAAATTACAGCTAGGAATCCAAAATTAGGATGAATGCAATTTTGCGAAATAACCACAGTGTTATATTGAACTTAGTGAAATTTCACAATTGTCAACACTCCAATTATATGCCGAAAAAGACACACAATAACACTGAATTATCAGCCATTTGTCTTTGCTACAGTTGGAAGACACTCCAAATACTATGATAAAGCTCCGTCATGCTTGTACGACACTGTCTACTTCATATGCTGGGCTGTGTTATAATTCCCCATAGCACAGCACACGCTGTAAACGGTTACTCACTGATGAACTAATGCATGCACAGAGACCAGCTTTTATAAAAGTGCTTATCGATGGAGGGCTCAACAGTACCTATGTGAATGATTCAAATACAGTTACCTCAGCAAATGGAGCAAACAATGAGCAGTTACAAGTGCTGAAGGTCAGAGTCAAAGCCACAAGATTTTCCCATCATATTTTACTGGTTACATTCAATATTACAACAATACAATACTAATATTACAACCATTATAGTAAAGGAAACCTCCCTAACGTGCATGCCAATACACACATACACAAACATGACCTTTCAGTCATAAGCAGCTTGGTATGAGACCAGTCGTGCCCCACTGACTGCGCCAAATGTCAGATTTACTAGTTTTTGACAGCAGTCTGAAGTTTCTGTACTGACATTTGGTATTTGTTTGGTGTCTGTTGACATATACTGTATATATAACTGGGAGGAATAACACATTTTTTACTGAAGAAAAATATCTGAAACTTGAAGTTCTTTAAATAAGGATAGATGAACGTGAATGAGGTGAAGATGGGAAGGGAAGCAGTTTAGACTGACGCCAGCCTACTTGACACTGACAGGCTAGTCTGGGTCATGTTTATGCCCTCAAGATCCTGATGTGATGAGCAGCTCACACCTAACACAGTCTGCAAATATCAAAACAAATACATGCACAGTTGCACATTTATATGCACGCATGCATGCCTCCCCCCGCACTAACACATACACATCTACTATCTGCATTAGTCACTCTTGGGCTGGGATAAAACTGTCTGGACTTAGGGTATTAATGGAGCTAAAATAGTCCATCATCAGATGAACTGACAAGCTGTAAGTCTTTTTTTTGCCTACAGACAAAGTAGCAGCAAATGCAAAATGGCTTTGATAAGAGCTACAGCCTCATTTGGAACAGTAGCCTGTAGGCTTTAAAGGCCAGACTGCAGCAATTTAATTCTTTAATCTGTGTAATAAATATAAAAACTCCCACAGGCTATGCTATCTGCTGGGCTCACTGGATCAATACAATGCTACGCCATTAAGCTATTAGACTATTGGCAGTAGCGTATTGGTCAAATCTGCAGCATGACATAATTTAGCCTAAATCTGGTGGTTCATCAATACAGCATTGACAATTGTTTTTATAACTATCACTTAACCCTGCATAAAAACACCACAACAAATGAACATTTAAAGTTTGCAAAGCTGTTGCGGGAATAATCATTTAAAATGCTGCGCACATTTCCGTAAACCTATTCAGGTATTCTATAATTAATTTAATTACCCATTAGCAACATGTAACTCCACCACTTACAGCCCTCAAGTCACAACTAGGCTAATTCCTATTCATACTGTTTTTAATCCCAGAATTTTGGTTTTAATCTGGGCCAAACACCAGTCACAGCATCATCAGCAAGAGAGATGATGACTAACACTATATACACTAGACAAATAGGAATTATGCACTCAATGCTTGCACAAGAGTCTCAGTTTCTTGTACAATTCTATGAGTGCTTAAAAAGAGAGTTTACCATCATGACAACATGATTCATTGTTGCTATACAGAGTGCAGATTGCCGTGGTGTGACATTAAAGCCTCCACCTGAGGCTTGGCTCGGACAGGGTGTATCAGTCGTCCTTTGTAGCCATGCCATCGAGTTGTCTCCTCGTATGTCACAAAGCTGGGTGGCAGGGAGGTGGCCTGTCACCGGTGGCTAGGTCAGCATTTTGCACAACACACTGCACGTGTGTGCATGTGGTCTAAGGAGGGGCTGTATGCAGAAATATACAGCTAAAAACAGGTGTGCAAACTCAAACAAGCTGAGAGGAAAACCCATGGAAACCAACCATTGCCTTACAACAACAAAAACATATTTTTATTTTCCCTAGCAGGATTCATTTGTCAAGGAAACTGCATATAAATCAGACTTTAAATTGCTTTGGCATTCAAAGGGAGGCATTTAACTGAGGCTGGTTAATGTCAGATCTTGAACATGGAGAAGAAGTGAGGAGGGGGGGGGGGGGGGCAGGAGGACAGACATGCAGATGCTGAAGCAGGAAGTATAGTAACAGGGAATTGACTCAGGGCGTAAATCAAGTCGCAAGGTGTAGCCAGAAAGCACTGAGCAGTAGGCCCCTTAAGCTTATAGACAGTTTTGCTCACTCACACTCACTGCTGTTAGGGAGAGCAGCTGTTGTAATGCATGTACACATTAATGTATGCAAGCAATACACAGACACACACACACAGAGCACCATCAATTAAGTGCTTCAAACTAAACATGAACGCATGTGAGGCTGAATTTGAAAGATAGAAGCAAGGGAGTGGGTACCAAGGTTATTTTAGCATCACTTCTGTCTCTCTATCTGACAAACACAGCAAACGAGGTTAAAATGTTAAAGTTCATGCATGGGTCATACATATGTCACACACAATAGGAATATGACATATTACTCATATCTGACGCATGTTCACATATAAACAGCCACTTTTTGCTCCGTCAGGTTGTTCCATTTGGGATGCTTTTAGACTACATTTGTCCCAGGATATTTCCTCAGCATTACTGACATTTAAGAGGTTAAAAATGCTGTGAAATAAACTTGATATTTAGGAATGGTCCGTGTACGAAACTCTCTGTTGTTTGTTTTAACCACATTGATGAAAATTACCAAAAAACTACTGTCTGAAACCGCTGAAATGACTGAAAGCTGACGCATAAGCTGAATCAGCTTTGCAATAACTTGCCGTTTAGCCAAAGTTAGCTTAGCTAGCTCTATTAGCTAACGTTAGCCAGGTAGACAACTCAAAACGCCACAGGCAAGCGCTAACAAAATCACAGAGAATAGTAATATGAATATAATCTGTTAGTACGATAACACTATGCACACAGTATATGTTTAATAATAGCCACCAGTACAAAAAAGTGAGTCGGAATCACCAGCTCGTTAGCCGGGCTAAGCTAATGTGTTAAGAAGTCTGTCCCGGTGACGAAAATCAAAACAAACGTCTCAGTAAGGCGACATAAATCTGACACTCCGCTCTACCACTGCAGCAAACTCGCTGCTCACATAACACCTCGGTCAAATTAACATAGATATTAAGCTGCTCATTGGGGAGCAGCTCTCAGCTAAAGATATCCCCTGTTATAATAACACGCCTATTTTTCACTGTTTATTTTGGGGCCTAAGCGACGCTCAGAAGCCCGGGCCGTTTTCCTGCTCTGCGGACCCACTGACAGTGATAGCAACCTCGGCCCTGTTGTCCCACCATGTCGCCCTCCCGACGTATTGTTCCAGTATAGTGGATCGATTTTTGATTTATTTCTTCTCGTCCCTACCTGGCGCACTGCAGTCGGCGCAGACTTCTGTCCTTTGTAGCTTTCTTGACATCTCGGAAGTCGCTGGATAAGAGAGATGGATGTCGGCGATGATGATGTGGATGTTCGCCCTTTATCCCCCGAGCTACCGACCGACGTCTGCCGTCAACCGATGCGGCCCCTGAATCCCCGGAAGCCGGGTGATGTGAGCGGTTTTCCCGGCCAGCTGACAATTGAATTTCCCGTTTGTTCTTGCGGTCGCTTCGCCCACGTTTCCCTACTGAACTCCAAGTCTACAGCCAAGTTATGTGAGCATAGTTAATCGGGCTGTTTGGTGTGAAGCTCCTACCGCAATATTTACTAAGTCTCTTCGCTGCATTGCCAGCAAGTCACCGGGAGACGGCAGCTCTCTACCTGTAGGTTTCTGCACATGCACACACACACACAAACACACGCACACACAGCGTCCCTGCACTGTGGGGGCAGCAGGGAGGGGGCAAAATAATACTGTCATTCCTCCAAAGAGATAGATAGATTTTACAGGCAGATTAAATTAGATATCAAAATAGTCAACTCATCCATATGTTTTAATATCCACTGAACAAAATGCAACCTGACATCAGGATTGGTTGTCCTATAGTTGTCTAGGCTTAGAATTACTTTCTTTAAAAAAGTGTTCAATATTATCGTTTATCATTACCGTATCATATTATCACTATTTCGCATAGTGACATTTTCAGGGATAGCCTCAAATTAAAAAAGCAAACAAGATACAGAGTGTTGTGGTCATTGCAATTGCCCTGTTGAGAAAAACGTACTTATATTTATTTATTTGTTTTTGGAAAAAAAACCCTGTGGCTTTGAGTGTCCTGTCAATCAATAGGCTATTGATGGCGTATATGAGACATAATAGATTAACATTATTCGTCATTGTTGTTGTTGTTGTTGTTGTTGTTATGTAGAACACATGTCCAATGAGAAAGAAACAAATGAAGATAATCAAAAGACACGATTCAATCTATAAAACCATATTAAAATAGAATAAACTAGAAAAGGCGTAACACATCCTGGTGTACACTGCATGACACAGGATAAAACTCTAAGCTGAGATAAAAGTTCTTTAATTCTTTCATGTTAGCTTTCTTTTTTTAATTATTCATTTTATGAATAGCTTTTTGGTCTTTGGTCAGTAAATCAGTTATTTTACTTGTGCAGTAGCCTATATCACTTCTATATGATTCGTGTATATTCCTTCTTAACATCTCTGTATGATTTCTGCAGTTCTTCCTCAACATCCCTCACAGCGGATTGGCTGAGTGTGCGCACATTTCATTGCAGCTTGTCAACGCATCTTTCTCAGTCACCACCGGATGGGAGGAGAAGGAGGAGGATAGATGTGTTAGAGTAGGCAGGGGAGCAAGAGAGAGGGAGGCAAGAGGTGGAGGGACGGGTGGTTAAGAAATAAAGGTGTAGCCCAATCTACTGAGACAATCAAACGAATCATTTTCACCGGGCTTTGCCGTTTATTCTGAGCAGAGCTGGTGAGGGAGTCATTCACTGGTTTTGACGCGTATACGCCTTGGGGCATCACCGCCGATAAAGGATGATAGGCTTGATTATATAGCGTGAATTACTGACAAAGTATCCCTACAATCCACAGTGAAGAAAGAGGAGGAGGAAAACTATGAACCGAGGATGATTTCTGCTAAGAAAACTCCGGAGAAGAGTCGTTATCCTATCCACTATTTGGTGTGGCACAACAAACACCGACAGCTGGAGAAAGAGCTGGCAACGAACGAGCAGGTGAGACAGACAGGAGCGATCAAACACATCCACCCCTTTACAGACACAGGCCTGTTTCTATATTTTTTGGCGTGCGGGTCCGTGCACCAACCCTGATGATAATTTAATAGGTGGTGGTAAGTGCCATCCATGGAACACCTTACTCAAAACCTGCCAATAATTTGAAATAGCGCAGTTAATTGTTGGGTGGAGGGTGGAGGGGGGGGACACTTGTAGACCATATCCTAAGACTTATATGGATACTCTGGCATTGTACACTTTTATCATTCGTTTTCAAATGATATGGCATGACCTAACACGTCAAAGATCTGCATTATCAACTACAATGGGGCTCTAAAATATGCATACCCAGTTATTTTAATATGCATGGGAAGTTGTAACAGGACTTTATTCCTGGGTAAATTACAAATGCAAAGACTGGAATTGCTGAGCCTGACATTGCAGTATGTCTGTGTGTATTTATGTGTGTGTGTGTGTGTGTGTGTGTGTGTGTGTGTGTGTGTGTGTGTGTGTGTGTGTGTGTGTGTGTGTGTGTCAGAGTCAGTGGTGCTTTATTCTTGTGTGTAAGCAGCATTATTGCGTGGTCTACTCAAAACTGAAGGCTCTCCACCTTCCCACCAGCACCTTAACCATTTGTGAGTGGGTGAGACAATGCGGATACAGTAGCATGTGGGCGAACAGTTGCCAACCACCTCAGTAAATACAGTAATGGAAATCATTAAGGTATTAGGTTTCCAGAGAAGATTTTTTTTGTTGTTGTCATAATCAAAAGCACAGAAAATGATTTTCACCCACTGGTAATATTGGTGTACTTCAGCTTAGGATGAGGAACCAGGAAAATATGATAAGAATTACACTGTGTGTGTGTGTGTGTTTTTGTGTGTGTGTGACAGTGAAAGTAAAAGGGAGAGGGAGAGATTGACTATGCAAGATGTGAATTCAGTCTCTCTCTTTTTTTTTTTTTGCAAATGTGCTGGAGCACTATGTCATTATATAAGAGATGCTCTGCAGGTTAGCAGCTAAACAGATCTGTGAGTGCATGCATCATGCAGCAGTCTCAAGATACCACACTTCCACACACATGTACGCACACTTGCCGACACATACACACCCTAACCTTCTTGTGGTTATACACAGGGAGCCTTCTCTGTCCACTAAAATGGTCAGTGAGTGCCCTAAAGGTAACTGCCAGATGGTCTACAATTAATGGTGAGTGTGGCAGTGACATTGGTCATTCAGTTCTTGACCATAATTATAACTTCTATATTGGTTTAAAAAAAAAAAGTCATCACCTATTTCATTGAAGAAGCTCTAAAAGTGGACAAAGACCTCTGGTATTCAAGTCAATGTCAGAGGTTATATTCAGTGTTTCATAGAAAGAGGAACAGGAAATGAACCATGCATGCTCTTGAGGCAGAAGAGGAGACAGGTAAAACCTTTTCAAACCTTAATAGTAATTTTCATATCTAGCTCTTCACTAGTTCTTTGCTTAATAATCAATCACTAATTTTATAGGATTAATGAAGAATCTTTACTTGCATCTCACATAGATCCATCTTAAGCCAGTAGGAGCAGCTACCACTATGACAGTGTGGTCAGTAGGTCTGCCAGTCTAACACTCTGATCCAGATTGAGATGTATTGGCAACTAGTAGATGGACTGCCATGAAATTTATCACAGAGCAGACATTTATGATACCCAGGGGATGAATCCTAATGACTATGACAATCCACCTGACTTTTCATTTCGTCCAAGTTGCTAATTATCACTTTTACTTGTCTAGTCAAGACACTTTTATTTGTATAGTTCAATATCACAAATCACAAATTTGCCTCAGGGGGCTTTAAATCTGTACAGATATATGACATCCTATTCTTAGACTTAGATTTAGATTCCTCTTACACTAGTAACCAAATTCCCAACAGTCTTAGCTGTATTTTAAAATATATGCCAATGCATTTTATTGGACTGTTTTTGGTCAACATCTTCTCATGTTCATTGTGACACTCCTTTACTGTGTCAGCCATCTAATTCAAATTTGTACTGTCCTTTGCCCCAGCAAATGTGCCCCTAAATATCTTTCTAAACAGCAGAAGAAGGCAGCAATACTCCATATTCCCTCATTGCCCCCATTCATAGTAAGATTTCCATTAATGTTGCCAGAGATTTTGTATTAATACTAAAACTAAATTTCTTTTGGTGTGGAAAAATGCTTCGGCCTTTACTAAACTCCACTTCTGGTTAATGGTCCATTTGTGATATTTGAGTGTGAGAAAATGCAACATGCATCCACATTCCCATGCTCATTAGTGTCTCTGTCCCCTGGCCCCACCCAGTTATCCAAGACTAAGTCTGTGTCTCAGACAGTATAATGACTATACTGTTTTTTCTGCATAGCTGTTTTTACTGTGAGGCAACCTTGTATTTGATAAAGCATTTTTTCTAATCTTCTGTAAGTATAACATACCAGAATACCTATTTAACCCTTTGACCCTTTACTATGTTCCTCAATAACAATATTATAACATATAATGAACATTACCCACATTAAACAGGTTGTTATTGTGTAATGTAATGCCTTGTTTTATGTTATCATAATGTACCCCAGCAGGTTTTGTAAGTACATTGTAATCTTAGAAATAGACTGTAAGATATTGTACACCCAATTACACACCTTCTGTTCTGTTACCCAGTAATGATATAATTATATCCTGTGATTGTTTAATACATCTGAAATACAAAATTTGTACTTCATTATAGCCAAACTTCTTGATGTTTTCTCGCGTACATTTGTGTACCAGTGGATAGTGTATTTTTGTTTGGCTTTGTATCCTGTATGTAAACAAAATCAAATTGTAATTAAGGAGCCTGAATCATTAATTATTGACATGGCTATCTGTGAAATCGCTCTACACTGAAAAGTTCTTAAAGTTGAAGTTTAGGCTGTGTTTGTTTTACACAGATAGGGTCAGTAAATTAGTCCTGAAAACCCCACATTCATTCATTTTTCAGGAACTTTTGTATCTATGAATATTTAATAAAGCTGATTTTATTACTCCTCTGCTGTGCATTTGACCCAGAGAGTTATATTGTATCTTTGAATATGTGTAAACTAAGACAAACAGTTTGTCTTGTAGCAACTCCTTTTCTTTACTGAATAAGAGCAAAAAATCTGTTGAATATCTCAAGCACTTGCTGATGAACTTCAGTAAATCAATGTAATCAGTCACCCATCTTATTTGTTTGTGCTGGATAAGGACTTTTTTATGTGCTGTGTATCTACAGGACATTCTCTATCCACTCTCATGAACAATGCCCCATCAATGTCTCTAATGTTGTTTTTCACAGTAGAAACCTCTTGAAACTTGAACACTGTGTGACCTTAAGTCTATGAAATTTTAATGTATGCTGAGCCATACCATCTATTTCTATGAATCTCTGAGCGTCTTGACTATATTGAATTTCATAGATAATGTTTTTTAACTGCATTGTTACTTTAAATCTGTGTTATGATGTCAAAAGAAGCATCAACAACAAACTGAGAAAGAAAAAAAGGGATAAAAAAAGAGGATGAGACTCTTTCCATTTTTTTTTTACAACAAACATTATTCCATGTCCTTTTCATGTAAGCTCCAGGAGCACTTCAAGACCCTAAGTCTCGGTAATCAGCTGTCTTCGTTTGATGACAGATCAGAGCAAATTGTGAGAAGACAGGTAGCAAACTACAGCTGAGAACAAACGCTTTGCTTCTCTCCTCTCTTGTCCCCCTCTCACTGTTTATGAACCTCTGCTCCAGCTCATCTGTTACTGTAAATATTCAAACTAGCTCAGTCCCCTCTTGCTCTGCTGCTTGCTGTGTGTGTTTGTTTGTGGGTGTGTGCACATGCGTTTTGGTTTGCTTTTTTTTTTTGCATAGTCAAACATTTTACACCCTGTGTGAATTTATATCAGCTACTAAACTAATAAAATTACCATCACATTAGTGTCAGATCCCAGAACTCATTAGTCATACAGTTTATGATATGATATGATTATATAGATATATATTCTGTACTAAGCCCTTAGTTTGCATGTGTGGCCAGCTCAGCTGCAGTCAGTCAGACACACACACACACATGAAGCACACAAGCAGTGTGGGATACTGATGACACAACGTCAAGAGGGATTCTTGATGCCTGTGGCACTCCCATGGCTCAGACCGGTTCAACACATTTTGACAGCAGAGGGATTTTTGTATGGCTGAAGGCGAGTTATGAAAGTAGTGAATACCGCAGGAATAATGAACAACGATAACAACGATCAGGGCACTAATATTATTACCCCACCAAGTATGCCCAGGCTCTACTCTTGCCTGCTGTGTGTAACCAGGACATTGTACCACATGCATTGACCTAATAGATTAGATTTAGACTTAGATGTGCTCAAAACTGGAATATGACAAACACGCAAATCAGAGCCATCAGCCTGCCTTTCTCCTTGACCTACTGTGATAATATCCAGCTAGATTTCATAGAAAATAAGCCAGTCAAGCAAGGTGGGGATTGTGATTGTGGTAATATGCTGATGAAAATGGATTTAGGATAAGATAAACTGTGTTTTGTGGTTTTATCGACCACATTGTTTTTTCTTTACTTGTGTAGGTTTGATCAATAGACATAAGCTGTACATTGCCAAACCTGGCATTGAGTCCTGTTTATTATCTACATATGGTATACGGAAAGGTTTGTTGTAGTTGTTGAAACATTACTTTTTTAGAATACTGAATGTTTTTCACTCATGTTGATATCTTGTTATGGCAGGTGAGTCCTCATTAGGCAGGTCTACGTTGACTAAATCCAGACCTTTACGGTCTTGCACTATTTATTTAAACAACAAGACTTTTTTCTCTGATTGATGGATGGCTGCAAATAAGATCCTCACTTGCATGTACACATATATACTTTTTGCTTCCATAGTAACTGAAGACAGAGACAGATTCCTATTGTGAGCAAACACCAATGACAGAAAAGACAAAGAGAGTATAGAAGAGGAAGAAGAATATCACAGAGACATGGACAGACTACGCATAATCCCTGTTGCAACAATGTATTATTACAATACAGTGCATTGTGATAGTTACTATGATATCACATGATGAGCATTAGGATATCTCATTATGGCCATCCTGCCACAGATCAAATAACAAAGGCAGCATTGTGCAGTTATTGCATGATAATGTTTGGTCTCTGTCGAGTTTGGTTCCCACTCAGCTTTGGAAGAACAGTATTTTATCATTGACCTCTGTAAATAAAGTTAATCCATAGCAGCCTCTATATCAGAACATTTTTTAAGCCTGCCCAGGCTTTGGTGAAATGATGAGACTCATTTCATTTCACTGTGTGCATGCATCAAATATCCGGCGCTGTTCCTGATGGCACTCTTATTTCTTTACTGCACAACAATGCAATGAATGGGGGTTGTTGTGAGGCTATGGTCAAAGTTTGCTCTCCAACACTTGTGGTATGGGAATATGAAACTATACTGTATTTGTGAGTGAGGAGAATAGAAATACAGCCACAGCAAGCTACAGTGGAATAATTGGTACATCTGATATTGTTACGACGCAAAGCCAGAGAGAGGAAAGTGAACACAGTAACAGGAGGAGTGGTTGAGTAAATGCCAGAAACACACAACTGACCATAGAGAGAATGGGAAAGAAAGAGATGAAGCCGTAAAACAAGAAGAATAATGAGCAGAGGGATGATAGCTAGCTATGAAATAAGGTGGATGCTAAGGAGGAGGCTGAAAAACAGGTAGGAGGTGGTGAAATAGCACAAGGAAGAGGACAGTATTGATGGAGTGAGTCAGGGAGTGAAGGCAGGTGATAAAGGGAGTGAAGACAAAGAGGAGAAAAGAGCAGAGGAGAGGAAGAAATAATGACAGACTTTGACCATGAACAGAGTCTGTCTGGGTTGATATAAAAGCACAGCATGATTGAAAAAGAACAGGGCCGTGTAAAGAGTGATGGTCTATCTCAAGACAAAGGCAGGAAATGACACAGAGATCTCCGCTGTCTTCCTTCGTTGCTGTTTCTTGTCCTCTCTGTGTCTCGCTGACCCCGGCTCTCTTTTTCTCTCTGTGCGTGGTTTCATTATGATGCCCTCGG
The DNA here is from genome assembly GCF_027409825.1 of Scomber japonicus. Classification (NCBI taxonomy): domain Eukaryota; kingdom Metazoa; phylum Chordata; class Actinopteri; order Scombriformes; family Scombridae; genus Scomber; species Scomber japonicus. The sequence goes on from NC_070583.1 coordinate 11,687,950, forward strand.
CAAGGTGCTAATGGTAAATCAGCAGTATAAAATCTTATACTGGGTTGCTGGCTTTAGGGAACAGGGCCATAAATTAAGGTTCACAGGTTCATTTCCTTCACTCTAGGCCTGCATCTTGATGCCAGCCATCTGCTATCTGCTTGCTCAGACTAAGCACCTGTCTACTTCAAGCCTCTGCTCTTTTACTTCTCTGATCATCTCAACCTTGTTCCTCCTGTCTCCTCTAATCACATCCACTCACTGCAACGTTTTCCTTATCCTCTGCCCCTGGTGTCTTCCATCCCTCTTTACATCCATCTATCCATCCATCAACATCACCCTCACCCCTCTTACTTCCCTCACTGTAATGAAATCCAAAGCCACAAAGAGATGCCATGAGGGCTTGGTTGGGGTCAGATTTAGTCAGAGAGATAATGTGACATACAAATATTGACAGTAAATGGTTAAAGAATGGTGGAAATTGGTGATGAAATAAAAGAGAAAGGAACTTGTTTGCAAGGGAGAAAGAGATAAAGAAAAATGCATGTTTGACTGTAGATTGTATTCACTGCTTTATTAATCTTTCATGTGGTTTTGGGGACTAGCCAGCTTCTCAAGAGGAACAAGATGATCACCCAGGTTGTTCTCAGCACAGGTGCAAGTGTCCTGACCTCAACTGGGAACCTTGTCAAAACCTGGAGTATCTACAGAGCCCTGTGATTATTCATTTTATGCAAGTAGTCTGGAAAGTCAAATCCTTTGACTCTGGCAGAGGTTAATGTGTTTGTAAAGTTCAACAGTTGATTATGGCACAGCGCCAAGGATGACCTATCTGTAGGAATATGTTGTAGTTAATGCACGATTTGAATGTGGTGGGAAGAGTTTCCAATAGGTTCACAGTTTTAAAAAAGGTTTCTCAGTGAGTCAGTTTCAATTATCAGGAAATCATACTGCTAAGCCACCCTGGAAAAATCCCATGCAGTCTATGGAAATGAAAACTGTCACGAAGGTACAATGCCAGTTATGTCTTACCTTCATATAGATTATTAAAAAGATCTTTAGTTTGTCATTTCAATTTACATGTGGTACGTAGAGCCTGATCGTAGGAAGGATAAGGCTGGCAATTTTCTGTATTTTTCTTATTGTCAGCTAATCTCATGTGCAAAGTCAAACCAACTATGGACTCATCAAGTATTGTGTGTGTATCTAAAGCCTGGTATATCTTACTCCTCTGCGCCGTAGACCTTTGTTGTTGTCCGAAAACTATTAAAAACGTCAATGAGTCACACCGCTGCACTGGGTGACATGTTCCTTCACCATGAAGAGTATGATTAGAGGGTGGATTAGAAACGACTCCAAAGACTAATAACAGCAATTACATTTTCAGTCTCAAGAGAGTAGTACTGTGTAAGGTCGGCAGTGCTTCACTAGCTTGTTGTGCTACTTATCACTGCCTCTTGACTTTGTACTAAAGTTCTTTGAGAAATGTACAGTGTTTCAGTGGAGGAATATGGTGGAGGAATATGTGGTATCAGGCTTTGCATACACACACACAATACTCATAACTAAATGAGTGTATTGTTGGTTTATCTGACCATCTGACGTGTGAAATATAGAAAATCAACAGCCTTATCTTTAATCTTGTTTTTGTATTATTGTATTAGTCTTTTCTTGTGTTGGTAATGATAATCTGAGTTAATCCTTGTGTGCAAACAAGATTTTTTAGATTTCAGTTCCATACAACTATGTTAAAATCATAGTTTTTGCAGATTGTAGCAGTTTGCTGTGGTAGATTCAGATCTTTGGACTATAGTGTGTACTTTTTTAGCTAGTCTGTGTGTTTTCAAATGCATTGTCTAAAGAATATCCAACAATATGCCGAGGCTTCTGTCCCTCTGCTTTGCTCCTAATGCTTTCAGAATAAAAAAGGGACTTCTCCAGTCCAAGTCCAAGTAGACACACAGATAAACTATTTAAAATATTATGATATTCCTTCAATTTGACCTGCACATTGTGTGGCAGTGAAATGCTAAATGACTCTGAGAAAATAACCCTCTGGTTTCAGTATCAGCTCCGGCTCAGTACAACCATCTCCTGCCAGACCACTGGGTTCACCTGAAATTACTACATAATTCACATGCTCTCTCTCTCTCTCTCTCTCTCTCTCTCTCTCTCTCTCTCTCTCTCTCTCTCTCTCTCTCTCTCTCTCTCTCTCTCTCTCTCCCTCCCTCTCTCTCCCACACACACACACACACACAGACACACACACACAAAAAGAAAGTGACAACTGTGGTGTTTCAGTCCAATAGGCTGCATTATGTGATTATGCTCTTTTATAGCGTATGCACTGTCTGTCTCATTCAAACAAAAGATTTGCTCTCTCCATCTGTGAGTGTTCCTGCATCTTTGTGAGTGTGGGGAGCGAGAGGAAGTGCTCGCTCTCCGTGTGCATCGCTTTCGGCCTGCACGAATGTCTTCCCCGGTGTTATGGTGTGGTGTGTCAGCTCACTGCAACAAACAGATGTCAGCACCTTCAGATAAACATCAAAGAAACTCTCTCTTTGCTTAGGTTGCTATTCTGACAGGTCCATCAGCATCCTACCGTTTCGCGCTTTCTCTATCTCGGTTTCTGTGCCGGTCTGCCTGTCTATCTGGGGATTGGGATGACAGCAAACAGAGGAAGTGCAGTGAAACAGAGAAAAATTAAATATTCTGCAATGTAGGTCAGCGTACATTTGGTCTAATTTCCACTGCTCAAATTCATTCTCAGACTTTAAATGCACCTGCAAGTAAATCTTGGTCATGTGAAGACAAGTGTGAGACACTGTGAGAGGTTTTGTTATTCTTCCATGAGGTTATTGTCACCACTGGCTCTACTCACTCTATCATCTGTGACGCAGGTTTTGTACTGTCCTTTTATTTCTAAAGCGGTGTGACACTGAAAATGGATCAGGGTTTCATGGCAGTGTAGCGTTTGTCAAAGTCTTCTCTGGATGGAGAGTCACAGAGGCGAGAAGGGAGGCAGGGGGATGGTGGGGTGGTGGTGGTGGAGGAAAAGTTATTTTTATTCTCCTCCCTCCCGCCGCTACCCTCTGCTCCTGTGTGCCTTGTGCACAAACATTTTGGGAAAGCTGCTGGATGTGTGTATGCACAGTTTTGTGCATGTGTGTGTGCGTGGTGTTTGTATGAAAGATTGATGTTGGCCTAAGTACCTGCCAAGCTGCATCAGGCTAGGAACACACTGAGCGAGGGAGAGAGGGGGAGAGAAAGGGGGGAGAGCAGATGCCACAGATAGAGACGCCTATCAATAATGCAACCTCCACTGAGCTCACGACTGAGGGAGGGCAAGATGGGGAAGAACGAATAAAAACAGAGGAAGTGAAGTAGGAGCAGAGGATCACTAATAAAGAGTTTGATTATAAGGCATAGATATGGGTTAAGGAGAAACAGAAAGGAGGCAGAGGAGGAGGGTGAATGCGGCAAAGGAACAAATTGTCAGGGTGATGAAGAAAAGCAAAACAGAGCAAGGACAGATATGAATCTGTAAGAAAAAGTTTTCGAAAAAACAGCGGGGGAGGCGTTAAATGGGTTTTATAGCAGAAATAAAGGTAGAAGGCATGTAAGGATGAAAAGAAGACAAATTGAAGGGAAATGCGAACAGTGTGCTTCCATTAAATTAAAATTGTATGCAAACACACGCAGAGCTACCAGCAAGCAAAAAAAAAGAAAAGAATATCTCATCATAAATGCAGTTTCCTTCTTATAACTATTTATGTCATCATCATAATGAGAACATTTCTCCTAATGAAACAGTCTGACATGACACTGTTACGGTGATCCCTATTTATAAGGAGAACAAGAACCTCAGATACTACAGTTGAGAGGAATGCAGCGTTATAACATCATTTTCTTTCTGTGCTTGAAAAACAGAGTAGACAAAATGCTTTGTAGTGTCTGCATACTAATGGAAATCTCATCTGTATTCCTTAGCACAAGCTAAAGGTTAGATGCTTTTCTAAAAGGAAGTAAGATTTTGATTAGCTCATTCAAATGGCCGCACTTTACTATTTCTGCAGCAGCGGCCACACCACTTCTCTTTTCAAGTCATTGTCTGATTATGTTTAATATTTGACTTTTACATTGCATTATGACTGGTCAGCAAAAACTCAGTATCATTATCGGTTTATAAAGCCATTTGTTGCAGCTTTTAATTTCATTTTGTGATGCTTTAGTAGAAAGTACAACCAAACATACTGATGCAGGTTTATTAAAATGTGGTATGTGTCATGTTTTAGCAAAAAAACAATTAAAATAAATGCATACATAAATATAATAGCAGTGGATAGACACCTGCAGAAATCGTCATAGTTCAGCACATGACTTGATTTACCACCACGTGTTTGTGCTTAATTACTTAAATTACTTGCAACAGAAAACTTCATCTAGTCATGTGCCACACCCTTTATCACAGGCTGGATGTGACCACAATATGCCCTCCATGGTGATATCATCGTTGAATGAATAGAGAGCCAAGAGGAACAAGCGGGGATGACATAATGTCCCTACTGTTACTACCAAACCACACAAGTTAAATGTCCAATGAGACTGGCCTGCGTGTGTGTCTGTGTGTGTGTGCGTGCGTGTGTTTGGGTGAGAGAGAAACAGAGAGAGAGAGAGTGCATGACCCATTAGTTGCAAACTATTTTCTCCAGAGAGTTCCTGTTTTGTTAATGGGGGGGATGGGAATCCTCTCAATCATGATTTAGTTCCCAGTTTATGTGTGTGTGAGTATGTGTACGCAAAAGAAAGAAAAAGTGGTGTTGTGAAAGTGTTTTTGAACTGAGCATTGTTCACGTGTGAATGAGTAAGTATGTCAGTATGTCTGCAGGTCAGTGTGTAGTGGTTGGAGGACATTAGCCCTAAAGTGGCCTTAAGTGGTGCTCTTGTGTTTATGCGAGTCTGTGTGAAAAGGTGTCTGCCACTGATGGTAGTGTGTTGCTGTTAAACGAACTGAAATGCAAGCTGAATGGCTTAGCATGTTGCTTTGTGTCACCACTGCTTTCTCGCTTCTCTTCAACCCTCCTCTTGAATTCTCTCTGGATTTATACTCTAAGAATTATAATGTTGCTGCCTCCTTGCGTGCTCTGCTAAATCTGACCGCCGTCACCACATTAAATTTTTCCCTGTCCTGGCTAGTTTTGATGCAAATTGGACGAAATGAACCACAGCGAATCACGAACGCTACTGCTTTAGATTGGTGCTGTTTCCTGACAGCACTCGAAGGTGTTATCACAACAAATTTCTCACATACAGACTTGTGTTGATTTGGAAATTCGACATGGGGTAGATGTTGGTTACCAATGATAATAGAGGAGAGCCAATGGTGGAGAGGTTGCTCGATCAAGATATCAAGCCCTGCCTGTTTGCCTTTGAGCAAGGCACTAAAGCTCCTTCACTGGAAGTAAAAGTTTTACTTGAGAAAGTAATATGTGTGTGGCAGCACGTTCTGACTTTGAATGAGGTCAAAAACAGGAATCAGGCTATTTAGATGCTGATATGCCCTCAATAACATTTCAAGCTTTAATCTGCTTGCATACCTTGTTTGATGGATGTTGTAAATAATACCGCAGGCCTCGAGGTATAATGCAGCACACAGAGAAGTGCATGGTAAGGAGGAAAAAATAGAAACCAAGAAGACAGACAGACAGGGGCTACATCAGGTATAGCTGGAGAGAGGGAAGCAGCTACAGGAGCTACAGTAACAGCTCAGTGGATCCCTGTCATCCTGTGTTATGTATCTGTTTTCTGGCAGCATCCTGTGATCTCTCTGACCTGTCTTCTCCTACATCCTCCCGTCTTCTGTTATCACCTCGCTGCCATCCCATCTTGACTTTCCTTCCACATTTTTCTCTCTCCTAACACCTTACCACATGTTTCTGTCTATCCTTCTGTCCCTCGTCCTTTCGCTCATATCTTTAAGCTGCATTTCAGCCGTCCGCCCTCAGCTCTTATATCTAGTAAGTGAAATTGAGTACAGCTGTAAAATAAGCCTAAACTGACCATGAAGAACACTGCACGCAGCCACTTGAAGGGGGAGCAATGGATGAAAGGACAGGTGTGAGACAATACAAGTGCAATAAACAGACAAGAAATGAAGGAAAAGTCAAGTAGAACCTTTTTACCATCAGCTCTGTTCCAGTCTCTTTTTCTTCTATTTCTCTCTTTTATTCATTTTCATGTCCTAACAGTAATATGTCAGGAATTTCTTTTCAAAATACTAATTCCACTTTGGTTTAAAAGGTTTTCTAAAACATGCTATTGGTATTAAATGGTGGGTTACGCTTGCACACATGTCCCTTTCTCTGCTGCATGTTGTTTAAATGATGCAAACCTCAGTTTGGACTTTGAAATCCTTCCTATGACTTTAGTTTTTCACATTTATGCTGCCTAAGCATATGTTGTCAGCAGTGTCCTTTGAGATACTGCAGCGCACAAACATGCACACACACACACACACACACACACACACACACACACACACCACACACACACACACACACACACACACACACACACACAGCGCTAAAAGAGGCTGTATTTGCATGTTACACCTGGACTCCTTTGGTTGTCCGGCTCACACAAACAAAGCTGACTGCTCTCTTGCTTCCCCTTGCGTTGCTATGACGCCCCCACCCTCTATTCCCCAGTCTCCACCGCTCCAGAGGGACTCCCTCCTGTTGTTGTTGTCTCCTTGAGCTCCCTTCTCTGCCTCCTTTTCTCTTTGCTCTCTTTTCCCTTCTGTTCTATTTTCTCCCCACCATTCAGCATGTATATGTTTGCCGTAGCCATCTCTTGAAACAGCAATCCATTGCTTTTCTGTTTCTCTTTTACCATCTTTGCCTGTCTCATTTGTTGCTGACAGACAGTTCCTTACAATTGATATTCACATTTTGTGTGTGTTTACAGTTTGTGTCTCTTACTCTGTCCTAGTGTTGCTTTAGAAAGAGCTGCAGAGAGGAGAAAGCTGTTAACTAAAGAGTGGATAGTGCGAGATCTTACAGAGATAGTGCACTCGTTGACCAGCTGAAACCATGCTATTATGCTCTTCTATTGAGTTAGGTGTTACTAAAACTCAATCCAGTGTGTATTCAAATCTATTAAGAGCATGTCAGTTTCATTGCGTATATGAGCATTATGTGTATCTTAGTGTCTGTATTCGCATCCATACCCTCATCCATGTTTGTGTGTATCTTGTGCAGTTTTCCTCATTTCCCTTGCAAATAGCTGAAACAGAAGGCAGCAGTAACTGATTGATAGGTTAACAGCGGAGTCTGGCTAGCTCTGTTCACAATGTGTGTTTCTTGGTGTGTAATAGTTAACCTGCGTTGGACACTGGCTGCTAGTCATTTTATTAGTATACTATATTCAAAGCCCAGTAAATATAAATATTCATGCCAGCTTCCTCATATTGATTTTTGTTTTGTTTAGTCTATTCTCAATTGCCTAATATTCATCTTTAAGGATTGTGATACCTCCCTTGCTCAACTACATTTCTAATACATTGTTCATTGTGTGGTTGCTTATGTTGTCTTCTTGGTTTGTTTTATTGTTTCTTTTTATTGACTAATCAGCACTGTTTTCAGATGTAGCACCCTTTATCTCGTTGTATTGTACAATGACAATAAAGGTGTTCTGTTCCATTCCATTCTATATATTAATGTTATAAACACACTATGTAGAACAACTGCAACACTGACAGTATTCTCCACATTTATACTCCTAGAAAGAATTTTCCACAGCTTCCAGAAAGTAAACCTGAAAGTGCTGATTCTGAGTCATGCTACACTCAGCTCTGAGAGTAATCCTTAATTAGAATTCAAGCCTGCAACAGATTGACAGAACTGACCTTGGATCAGCCCGGGCCCTGGATAACGATGGCCGTCAGCAGCACTGTTTCATTGTATGGCAGAACTGAGATCAGTGTAGGATAAGTTGGTGATTTAGGAGCGTACTGCAGACAGAGGCAACATCAAAACAGTGGCATAGAGGACGGCCTGGGCCCCAGGGAACGGACAGAGAGAGGGATGGGCAGTTTCGCACACAGCAAAACAGCTAGTGCTTGATTAAATCGAATGATGTAGAGACATGACATCTCATCATGTTCACAAGCAGCAGCTCATGTAATAATAAACATATTGTTGCTGTTGATGCTGCAACAGACAAGCCTTGCTGATCAGTAATGACATGTTACCATGTCTACGCTGTAGAAACTGCAGCAGTGCTTCCCAACATTGGCTCACTACTAATTCACATGACAAAACATATTAAAATCAGATGATATGATATAATATGTTTTTCTTTTTTTCTTTCACCCCTTCATGACATATATGCCTACAAGCTAATAATGCTATAAGCTGTTCTGATTGATGATGACAAAGTCAAAATCGTTCCAGGAAAATTGTGCATTAGTTCAGATTAGTTTTAGTCCACTTGTTTCACTTCTTGTTAGCTTGTTAGCTGAATTAATACCACTCTCATATCAGTCCGTTAAAGTCCAGATGAAACAGCATTATGAGAGTATGTAACTTCTGCACCATGATGCATTTCTGAGTGAAACAGGATATGCTTCAGTTGTAGTGGGCTACTTGTTTCCTTCATGTTTTCGATTTGTCGTAATTAGGCTTTTTAAACTTTAGAGAGAGCCAGACTAACTGTTTCCCCTTGCTTCCAGTCTTTATGCTAAGCTAAACTAATACCCTGCAGGCTCTAGCTACATATTAAGCATACTACTACTCATCTAACACTGGGCAAGAAAAAAAATACCTGTTTTCATAAAATGTCAAACTATGTTTTAAAAACTTGAAAAAGCATAAAGCAGGTGACTTAATTAGATACATTTTTCATGGCCTGACATGACACAATAACCCCCTTTTTATTTTATTTGTTTGCTTTAGAGATGCAAATACAACAAATATAGCAAATACTTTTGGCGCCTAATATATTGAACGCCCAATACTTTGCTTAGAGTCATAACAAATTGAGATGAATGCTGCTTATTTACTTTACCTGTAAACATTCCCAGCCAATATTCAAACTGGCAATATTTTAAGCTGAAAGGTGAATCTTTTGAAGAATAGCAGACAGAAGACTTCAGGTGGGTGTGGAGGCCTGATTAAAAGAATAGCTAAAGCCCTGAAAATAAGTGGGATGCTGCAGGAAGGTAGCACCCAGCCATGTTGGAGTGCTGACAGATCAATTAGCACTTGTCACTGTCTCTGTTTCCATCTTTCTGTCGTCATCTTCATGCTTGCGTCTCTATTATATTTGTCTGTTTCTTCCTCCCGCTCTGTCTGAGCTAGAAGAGCACTACAATGATATGCAATTAACCCCAATTTCCTCTCCTCCTACTTTATCTCTCTGTCTGTCTGCTTTCCCCTTTCCTCATCCCCACCCCTTATTTTCTTATTCATATTTTCTTTCCCTCTGTTTCCTTTAATCTTTGCTTCTCTCTTATTTCTCTATTTACTTATTTTTCCTCTATCTTCTTGTCCTCCTCCCCCTCCTTGATGCATCCAGACTGATTTAGAGTCTCTGGACCCTCGTGGCCGGACTCCTCTCCACCTGGCTGTCACCCTGGGCCACCTGGACTGTGCCAGGGTCCTGCTGCAGAATGGAGCTGACGTTAGCAAGGAGAACTGCAATGGATGGACCGGTGAGTGTGTGTGTGTGTGTGTGTGTGTGTGTGTGTGTGTGTGTGTGTGTGTGTGTGGAGGGCACTGAGCTTATTTCTGTGTTAGTAAAACACAGTATGCAGTGTACACGACGTATTATTGGTGGCTTTGTTTGGGGTGTAGTTTGCTTCAGGATGAAGGTGCTATGAGCAGCATTTATACAGTAATATATAGTTGTTACATTAATTATGACACTTTGGTATAATTATAGTCAACAATGAGACCACAGTGGAGATGATTGGTAGTTTCTATCTCACACCGGTGGTTAATGTGGGTACTCAAAATTATGACCACACTTACCCAGGGAACTTTTTGCTTTCTTTGGAAGAAGATGTAATGGGTTTTTACTCCTCAGAGTGTTTATCATTGCCAGAAACTGGGAAAAATTTTGCTCTAATTGTACTAGTAGAACAGTGCAATTCTCCCTTTATATGTGCTGTACAGAAATACACATGATTACTTTCACATTCCTGATGGTCTTTTAAAATTTGGGGTAATTCACATTGTATCAATGTGGAAACGATAAATCATGGAATCATAAAACATAAATCAAAAAAATCAGGAACTGCTGACTGATATATAAATCACAAGTAGCTCCTGAAAAATTAGGTCATGATTTGTTCTTATACTAACTAAACTAAACTAAACCAATGAAAAAACACAAATCACACATTGCCTGAACATGCAGATGAATTTGATGTGGCCTCCAGTAACCTTTTATATATAATATGTTACACTGTATTTGCACTATATTAATTACATTATTACTTCTACATTTCCCACTGGCACTATCTTACCATGGCAGATGACAGTTTTGGCCACTCGATGAAAGCTGCTGCCAGACATCTCTGCTGTCACTGTACAAATGTAGTGTAGAGATAGGTCTAGCAATGGGAGACTAGTAGAGTGCGAAATCAATTATTTTTTTAACCTTGAAATGATATTGGTTGATATCCTCCTACCTTAATGTTTTTTTGCGTTTGTTCCTTTTTTTTGTAAATGTGCAATGCTGCATGCAAATGTATTCTTGATTATGATGGATTATATGAGTTACGGTCAGTGAAATCTTTTGTTCTCCTTTCTGTGTTGTTTCTGTGTTTGCAGAGTGTCATAAAGCAATCATATTTTGTGTGTATTCATCTGATTACTATGTCTGTAAATGGCATTTCCCGGTTTTGTTATCACATAAGAATCTACATGTGTATATATGTATATGTATGTGTGTGTGTGTCTCTGTGTTTCTGTGTGTGTAAGCGTTTACTCAGATGTCTGCTTACAAAGAGAGAGTAAGGAAATTGTTCTGTAATTGTTCCAAGTGTAGAACAGCCTGTAAGATTAAACAGCAAAGTGGCAGTCTGATGAATGATGGGCGAGCCGCAGTAATTGGTCGCACCAGCTTTTCCTTCGGCCTACTTCAGTTTCGACAATTCTCGTTAACCCCTTAAATTTCTCATGTACATAAATTTTAAATGAGGCCTGAGTGATTGGCTCTGTTTTACTCTCTCTCTCTCTCTGTCTGTCTCTGTCTCTGTCTGTCTCTGTCTCTCTCTCTCTCTCTCACTCAGTTCTTCAGGAGGCAGTGAGTACCAGAGATCCAGAGTTGGTGCGTCTAGTGCTTCGTTACCGTGACTACCAGAGGACTGCCAAGAGGCTGGCGGGCATCCCCATCCTACTGGAGCGACTGCGCCAAGTGGGATTTCACACAAACACTTTTAATGCACACATGGAAAAAGAAAAACCCTCGTCACTACAGACACATACACACACATACACACACATCCATGAACACAAAATTACATACATGAGACAAAACTACAAAGGCAGAGTTGCATTCATTTGAAATTAAGATTTGCCTTTGTGATATTTACATTTTTGTTTTTCGGAGAAAAAATACTTTTGTTTGATGGTATTAATAACTTTGTTTACTATTCAACAAGGGATATATACTCAGAGGATGTGTCTCTATGTAGCGAAACCCTCTGCCTCTAGGTAATTTGAGTCATCGCTATTCCCTGGAGCGCTGTAGCCGTGTTGAAAAAGTAGAAGGTTGACTGTTATAATCCTGACAGGAAAGTGTGGAGGTGCAGCAGATCGTTTTGAAGCCGCTGCAACGGTAGAGCTGCAGAGAACAGTAGCAGAGGTTCAGAAAACTGCCTTCACACAGTCTGTCTCCCTGTGTATCTGCTCCAGCTGGCTCTCTGATACACACACACACACACACACACACACAGTCACGCACACACCAACACATTCAAGCGGTAGACACAACACCCTCACACTTTGAAAATGACAATGAGTACTCGTACATCTCACCCACATCATTCTCCATCCATCCCTCCATCCATCAGTTCTATTATTAACCTACACACACACACACACACACACACACACACACACACACACACAAGCTTCTCAATGCCAGTCCCACATTCTTTGGTGCATACGGTGAAGCAGCATCACTGCATTCTCCCTATTTTTCTTTCCCTCCACTTTGCTGCTCTCTTCTCTGTATCTATCCATCTTTAAATTCATCACCCTCTATCTCTGCAATTCTCTTTCTCTCTCCGTTCTCTTCTTTATGTCCATCGCTCTTTCATTTGTTCTCGCTCTCTGTTTTCTGTACAGGCCCAGGACTTCTATGTGGAGATGAAATGGGAATTTACCAGCTGGGGTGAGTCCAGTTCTCTGTGTGTCAATCCAGTCAGTAAAGCAGTCCAGTACCGCCCAGTCAGGATTAATCATGTTATCATCTCCCTCTGGGGATGAAGAAGCCTGTTTCTTCCTGTTGTACTGGACACTGATACTCATGCACTTCTTGGCCTTGGTTTTAGAGTTAAATAGCATACACTTTTTATCTCAAGTGCTGTACTTTCACTACGAGTGTATGAATTGTACAAGTTGAATCAATTGTATGTTTATTTTGAAGCAGTATATTGATGTTGTTAAGTGTCAGTACTGAAAGTTATCAATTATTGGGCTCTTCAGGGAGCTGAGCATAAGCATGAACCAAATAAAAACAACAGAATGAACACTGAGAATTGCTGCATTAGAAATTAGGGAAACTGCAGTGTAATTTCCATCTAAATTATCATAGTTTAAAAGTGTTTGACTGTGTTTGTCCTCAGTGCCTCTGGTGTCTCGTATCTGCCCCAGCGACACCTACAGAGTCTGGAAGAGCGGACAGTGTCTCCGCGTTGACACCACCCTGATGGGTTTTGAACAGATGACCTGGCAGAGAGGAAACCGAAGCTTCATTTTCAGAGGACAAGGTTAGAAGTTAAGATATGTAATACGTTTGTCACACTCTGTGTGACATAAATTTGACAAAATTTGCATTCAGTCCCATAAAATTGCGGTGAAATGTTAAGCAGAAAGATCATCGGCTGTAAACAATGTCTCTGTGTGAAGCTGCCGTTGTTATTTTGGTGGTGTAATGTTGTACAAAATGAGGCGATGGGACACCAGATGCATCAAGACAACACTGTTTTCCCCTGGCTGATCGTGTGAATTCACAGGTCCACAGTGCTTTTCGAGAAACACATTCTTATATTTATCAGCTGCTCAGGCTTCATGTGAAGTAAATGTCGAGAGACAGCAAATTCACAGAGATGGATACAGGTGTGACCACATTTTTGCTTTCCAGGATGAGCCTCTTGTTCTCCATCTGCCTCTTCGTAGCCTCACTGAACAGCACTTTCCACTGTCCCTACATAATTTCACTCAGTTCTTTTATTTTTATCTTTCTTCTTCTCACCACCTTGAATTATTCTGCCACTTCTGACCTTTTTATGGACTCTTTTTGAGTCTCTGCATAATGTACTTCCTCTCTGTGTTCCTTTCTCCTGGGCCTGCCTGGATGGGCCTGTACTGTACTTATAGTATATTTGTTCTCTGCAGCCTCATGGACGTGTGTACTGCTATTAATTCCTACTCTCAATTTGTCAGCTGCCTCTCTGTTGCTCACTAACATTGCCCTCATATTTCTCTTCATTCGTTTGTCACCATCTTGCCCCCCAGACTCCAACGCAGAGGTGATGGAGGTCGACCATGACAGGCAGCTGGTGTTCTGTGAGACTTTGTGTGTCTCGTCTCTCAAGGCGCTCTCACCTGGCCGGGGAAATGGTGGCGCCTGCAGCAGCAACGGCGCCAGTTTGGGCATGCTTGGGGTGACGCAGCCCACTGATGAGCAGGTAGCAGGCAGGCTGTCTGCCCCTGTGGTGACCACTCAGCTGGACACTCGCAACATCGCATTTGAGAGGTCAGACACAATTGAAAGCAACTGACATACACAGAATTCAAAAATAGAGCATGTTAGATTATTGTCTGTTGCAAGAGAGACATTGGTATTATTCTGCTCTGCAAACTAGTTTGGTGTAAATCAAGCAAAGAGTGCAACTAAAACACATCAAATCTTCCACACTTTTGTCCACCTCAGTGGCCTCAATACAACAAGATGCAATTCAGCCACAGTTCCAGAAATATCTTTCCTGAGTTGTTGAATTTTGTGTCACTCTGTAGCTGTTGCTGTCACCAACACTGTTATTTCACATAATTTAGGAAACCCCCGGCTGAAGTAACCTTTGTGGTGGAAGTGGACACAACAAAAAGTTCACTGACCGGAACATATCTACAGTACAGAAAAAAGGGCCAACTACTTCATTCATTTTAAATTTCTATTGAAGTTTAAAGTGAGACTATGCAATTTTAGGAAGTAGGAATAATCCTATCTTTCTTTGCAAAAGGAGAACACTCAGGGGGGTTTGCTGCAACCAACCAGACTGTAAAAAAATAATGGACAAAGCCACTGTATTGTGCATTTCTATTTTTACTGTCGCCGTCTTCGGTTTTTGGAGCCAAAAGTGACCATATTTGGGCCTACGCCCTTGGCAAACTAATGTTGCTAAAGTTGGTAAAGTTTATTGTTACACAGTCTGTTTGTTAACTTTATGACTTTTTTCTTTTAAAAAATTGCTTGGTTGTAGCATTGCATTTTAGCATTTTCCTTTTTATTACATTTTCAGGGTGTCTTAAATACCTGGTCAAGAACTAAATCAGCCTGCTAAGCTAACTCAGGCTCATATAGCAAAACAGCTTTTATATTTTGTGTTGAAAAAAAAACAGTAGAGCTTATAGCCTAAAAAACTAAAATAACTTTTATGGACTTTTATCCTGTAATTTTCACTTGTGGCCACGTCTGCCAATGTCCAGCAAAAGTTACACTGGCTAGCTTTCAGTTGAAATCAATTTTAATGTAGCTAAATACTCCATTCTTGATCTTTTGCATTCCATGTGGAATCAATGCCTTGAATGTCAAGGAATACATTACAATATGTGAGCTTAGAAAATGTGTCTTAATGCTGTGTGAAACAGGCTCAGACCGCTAAAGCTCAACACTCCAGTGCAAGTAAAATGCACCAACATGGAAATGGGGAACAGACAGCAAAACAAAAAATACACGGAAGAGACAGACAAGACTGCTTGTATGCAGTCAATTTATGAGCTTTTTATTACGATGACAGTACAGTTTTACAGCTTCATTTTAGATGAAGTAACATAGCTAGGCCTTTAGAGATGAGAGGAAATGGAAAAGAGGAGATAAGGGAGGGACGTATAGAGCAAGCAGGGGCATAGAGGACAAAACTAATTTTATTCCAGTCAGGTGGTAATATAAGACTGATATGACAGAGAGAAACAGAGAGGGATGACAGGACAGGTATACTTTTAGACAGAATGGGATGGTGGGGAGAAAATGGTAAAGAAAAAGATAAAAGAAAGAGGTCACCGACAGCAACTGAAAGGAAGATAATATGTCATATGTATGACTATAGGGAAAACAGGAAGAGTCGATGGTTTGGAGATTGGTGAAGAAAGGGGAAACATAGACTGCAGAGAGAGGCAGTGATAGATCATCAAATCATGAAAAGAGACACAGGAAGTCAATGTTACCAGATAAAAAGTGAGTGAGAAGAACCAAGGGCCTAAGTTTATTTTAACTTTAGTAAAGATATTTTTTGTTGGATTGGCAAAATATTTACATAATGTGCACTTGCTCTCTGTCTCTTTTTTCTTGCTCATATGCACATGTGGGCACACACATAAAGAGCCTGACTCTGCAAAATGTTGAGTATATGTATTTGCTTCAGAAATTTTTACTGATTTTTACATTTATCGATACAAATCTGAGACCAAAGTTAATAATGTGTCACCCTAACCTCTATTTAAATCTGTTTTTCAAATCTCACATGAGATTCTGCAGCTCTGTGCTTCCTTCAGTTTTTTGGTTTGGGCAGCACAAATGAAGAGGTACTGACAGAGCTAATGCAGTCCTTAAACCTACGTACCTTTAAATCCTCTCAAAAACGTCTGTTTGAATTATTTTTAATTCAGCCTCTGAATTTATGGTTCAATCTTTCACTGTGACATCAGAGCTCACCTGAGAGGCTGTGGCTCTGTGTGTCTCTATGCTGCTCAGGCTGCTGCTGGCATGTTTTTTTTTATAAAATGATGTCTGACTCACAGATCAGTTATACAAGCTGTGGCTAATTAAGCTTATGAATATTATTCACTTCTTAATGACAGATATATGCAATAATAATTCTTCTCTTGATCCACTCATTGAAAGGGAGAGAGATGGCATTAAATAGTCAATATTTCTCCCACTAATTTCACGGATTAATGGCTAGATTGATTACAGAACATTCTTATTAAGTAAGCTCAGCTGCTACTGACACTGTTTCTTCTTTAATAAGGACCACATGTCTTAATTTGCTTTTGGGAGGAATTTTCATCAACAGTAATAAAGTTGTTTAAACAGCATATCTCATCAACAATCACAAATACAGCTAACACCTCACGCCTCAAATTTAAATATAACATCAACGGATTAGTCTTAGTTTTGTCCTATGAAGTTGTTTTCAATTCTGTGATGTTTGAAACATTTAAACAGATCAGGTTGGCTGTGTCTCATATACTGTTCTTTCACTCTCTATAATAATAATACACATTTTGCAAAAAAACTGGTAAGTCTGCATAATTCTTACTGTTAATATTATGTGGAGTTAAAAAGATTGTTTGAGATCGGTGAAATATTGATAAGGACAGCCCAAATCTATGCCCATGTTAAGAAGACAGAGAGGTGAATAATAGAGAGAAGTGAGCTGGCAGAGAGGGGTGTCTGAAGGAGGGGGGCGGGGGGTTCTTATAATCATCTCCCTGTCAGACTTGTACCTCAGTGTCACCTCTGCACATTTTCCTTGGTCAGCACTCCTGTCTACATGCCAATAATCTATTTATGATGCTTTAGAGCAAACCACTTTGTCAAACACCTCAGGCAGGACATCCACCTCTGGAATTAATACAGTTTCTACGCAGCCAGGCAGTTTTACTGTTTCAGGGTTGGGCTAACCAGTACAAAGTTTACTGAACCCTAAAGTTATTGAGCTATGATATAACTTCTGAAAATCAGACAGAAGATATTACTTTGCCTAACACTGGATTCAAGTAAACAAGGCTACAAACAGGCACGCTAGCAGCTCTGTGAGGCTGTTATAGGCAAAGTTGAATGCTGACGTCCTGCTAACATTCTCACAATTATAATGCTAACATGCTTTTATTTAGCAGTTAATGTTTATGATGATTACTGTCTTAATTGAGCATATTAGCATACTGACTAATTAGCACTAAAAAATATAGTAGCTGATGACCTTCAGTTTATTGGTGGTCATAAACCAAAGTATCGAACAAATTAAACCTTGGACCTGATGGTATTAGACGAAAAGTCAGAGGATTACCAAAGTTCATGGTAATCCAGCACCTATGGAGATATTTCTGTCTGGATGAAAATGGTGGACTAAATAACCAACATTGCCATGCCTAAGGCCATGCTGCTAGTGTGACCTTAAAATTCCCCAAGAGCTCTCATATTTGAAATGTGTTAAAACAAAATATGTCCCTGTCACTTGACCCATTAGTTTCAATGCTATATGTTGTAAAACCAAACATAATTTCCCATAATGTAGACAACAAAGCTGTTAACTCATACAAAAAAATAAGCAGTAATGTAAAAAGCCAAGTCACTTTCTGTCATTTGGACCAGAAGGAGCTCAATGGTGTGAATAGATCATTAATATGGGACATACCTCGCTAAAAACAGGGCTGGTAAATTACAGTTGGATGGTTGGATTTTACTCTCATATGTACTTACTCTCAGATATATACAGTATGTGTAGATTTCTTGTGACAGGCAAATAATTTACACCAACTATCACAGCAACTATACAGTGTGTTTATTGCAGTTGGTTTATTGATCTAACTGATCTGGGGTGTGTTGAATCTGTATTGCAGGAATAAGACAGGTATACTGGGCTGGAGGAGTGAGAAGACTGAGACGGTGAATGGATATGAAGCCAAGGTAGAGCACAGGCTGCACAGACAGCTCACTGATCTTTCACACTGTCCAGAGAAACCCCCGCTGTCAGAGCACAATTTAATATTTCCAGAAAGTCCACTTCACCTGAAGAGTTTCATTTCCAGAATGAATCACTCCCAAAGTTATTTTAAAACCTTTGCTTTAGACTTTTGAGGACATAACCCTCTACATTTTTAAAGTGCAGTGGAAACCTCTTATACTGATCACACCTGTCCGGGTCAAATTGATCACCATAAGCGGAAGATTATTATAACGTTTTGTCTTTGTCTTTTCCCTATTTCTCATACATATTAAAATCTAAGCCATTTGTATATTTATTGCATGTGTATAAAGTAATAAAACAGCTTTGCTATTTACTGAATTTTATTGACTGTTAAACAGCTTTTTCAAACACTGTTTCAATCATGTCAGCTCTGGAAAAGTCATTTCAGAAACTTGCCCACTGATGTCTGCATGATTTTGTCCAAAACTATGTTCACTTCTTTTGAAAAGTGGTGTAAAAGGTCAAAGTTACTGACACCCACATACAGCAGACCAGTATTTAAAATGCAAATTGCATTACTCATCTCAGCCCAGGATGGAACAGCGGCCCAAAGCGCTCTCTCCCTGCAATGTCAGTAACAGGCATACATACTGTACATGACAATATATGTTGTCATGTATGAAAAGACCCCAAAGGAATACTGTAAGCAGACTACCTGAGTACTAGAAGCTAATTATTTAATCAGCATTTCTATAAGAAGGATTCAGTCCCAAGAAAAATGAATTCCTAGGACATTTTAAGGTTAGTTTTTTAACATCAATTAAGTGTGAGCATCAGCACATAAAACACCACACTGGCCTCTCAGATAAAGTTAAAAAAAGAAGTCTATCTACACATGCATTACCTTGACCCCATTTGTTTTCTTGACCCCCTGGAGGGATGGATGGAAGACAAGTGTCAGACACCCAGCACCATCTGTCACTAGTGGTTTAAAAGCACTTCAGACAGGCTCTACAGTAAAAAAAACTGCTGCCTGAAAAGCATCTATTTTCTGCATCATTGATTTAGAGTTAAAAACGTAAAAAGACAACTCCTGTTGAGCTTCTGTCTTCCCGGCCTCTTTTTAGCTCTTCCTTACTTTATCTGCTGTCCTGTGGAAAATCAGGATCAGCAGGCCTAATACTGTTTTTTTAAATAAGTATTTTCTTTTTGTGGTCACTAGTGAAGAATTGCAGTAATCTGCTGTGGACTGGAGCTTGAAGATGTTGGCCTGTATGTAGCAGACAATGGATTAGGGGTGTAATGTTACACAAAATTCATATTTAAATACACAGTTTTAGGGTCATGGTTTTGTACATTTTTGGCGATAATAATAAAAATTCATGCTAGAACATGAAAATAGTTGCTCGCTTACCATTCATGCTGTAAAAATGTTAATATATTTTGTTCAATCATTTTCTCATCACTATCATTTTATTTTTTCTTAGGTGTACGCAGCATCCAATGTGGAGCTGATCACCAGGACCAGAACTGACCATCTGTCAGACCAGAACAAGAACAAGACAAAAGGTATGTCACTGTGTTTTGACAACTGTACTTGGGAGCTAAATGACCATTTATCACCTTTAAAAGACCATCAAGGTGTTCTTGCTGTAGTTGCGTCACAGCTGCCACAGCTGATTTTCTCCATTATCACCTCTGTGCCATTGCAAACCCCAGCTTAAGTGCTACCGCATGTCTGATAAAAGAGTCGCTGATGAGTAATCCCTCACACCTAAGCGCGATGAGATCACCCAGAGGCTCCGGCTAACAGCCCGAAACATTCACTTGGTGGCTCCGTCTCGTTTTCTGGTTCAGATAATAAATCATACAGGATTAGCAGGCTTCTCTCTCCGGACTGTCGCTGTCAGCCAGGATCAACCATCACACGTGCCACTGTGAGCTTATAGGTCACAATCCCCATCTGCACTCTGCTAATATGCATAAGGGAAGTGTTGTTGGAAGTGCTACACTGACTCCTGAATGAGTGACTCACTCTGTTTGCCCTTCTCTTGTGCTACTTTTCATCATTTTATTAACACTGTAAAAATAAATGCAATATGTATCCAAGCCAAGCACCAGCTGTACACCAGCAGTTGGCCAAAGGTCAAAATGTGGACATTGTCTCATAAAGCACATCATGAACCTGCTAACATTGACATTGATTGTTGGACCTTTGCAAAGCTCTGGTCAGTGAGGACAACCACAGCACCAGAAAATTCAAGCCACATGCTAAGAAGCTGGTCATATCTCTCGTGTGTGTCTCTCTTGTGGGTTCACCTGAGATCCAAATTAGACTGAGCTCTTCCAGGAAGTTATTGATTTACTTAGTGTTAAAGAGCTACTAAAGGTTTATCATTTTCATATTGTGGGTTATTGTCACATAATTGGTGATATAATTCTATACAGATTTTCAGAGCAATTTGCAGGTCTTTAATTAATTTTGTATAGATGCAGACCCCAAAGCACAAGTCAGATGAGAAGTGTGTATTAACACACTGTGTATTAACACACTTCTCACACAAAAACGAGACTTCAAACTGAAAAGCTGACCAAACATAAAAAGGGAGGTCCAAAAAAACCTCGAGCAAGTTCAGGGGTGTTGCAGGTAGAACTGAACAGGCAGGACAAGAGCGGGGCATGAAGACAGATGATCTGACAGGGAACAACTGAAGAAGGGCAGTATAAGAGGGAGGCTGAGTGGAAGATCTAATGATGATGAAGAGGGACAGCTGTGGAAGAGGGCAGGGAAACTCAGGTGAGGGGAATGAGGTGATAGCAGGACAGGGAGTGGCAAGATCTGTAATGTGTATCTGTAATTATTTTAGTAAATAAAAGCAGATGAGCAGAAAATAAATAAAAACAGGCCTACACAACTGTCATGTGACACATTTTTGGGATATTTTACAGAAAGGGTGGTGCAATTTGGTATAAATGATAAGAAATATAGAAAAAGCGTTAAATTGGTTTAATTGTAAAACTACACACTGAAAAGTACTTTTTTCTGCCTTTAAAGAAGTTATTAACAATTATTCCAAAGAATTAAATAAGAACTACATATGAACCTAATTATATTGAGGAGACATTTAAAATAAAGCATTACTTGTGAACTGTAACTGTGGAAAGAGAGTGTTTTAGGAATTATTCTAACTATATCAGTATTTTTTTTAAATTCCAACTTTCAGATGTTGCAGTTTTTGATTATTAATTGTTTCTTGCTGCTAAAAGCATAATTCACTCTAATTCAATTCATTTTATTTCTGTTCTTAGTGGATGATAAGACCACAGTACAAAAACACCTCATGTATTGCAATAAGTTATCCAGTGCAAAACATTAGAGAAGGAGACCACACTGCAGACACTCACAGTGAAGATTGCTGAGCCTCCGCTTTATCATTTCTTGATGAATGAACATCAACTTTGGCCTGTTTTGGATTACTCTGTGGTGTACATAACGGACAAAAGAGATAGTACATTGCAATTGTGTTGCTGCATTCTCACTGCTGCTGTGTGTCTTTGAGCAGGTGGAAAGACTCCACTGCAGAACTTCCTCGGGATTGCCGAGCAACACATGGGTCCTAACAACGGGGTGAGCAGACACTTTATTTAGATGACATCACTTGAAAAGCTTGCAAGCCCAATTCTGGTGGTTTTCATATGTTGTCTTTGCAGACCCGGCCCTAACTAATGTGGCGCCCTAGGCAAGATTTTAGGTGGCGCCCCCCTTGCATCGAAGTAAATTCCACTGCTGGTGTACATACTCACAAGAAACTGAATAGCTTTATCTTGGACATCCTTTTATTTAAAGAAAGCAATTGCCCAATCAAAATACTTAGAACAAATTAGAAAGAAATACAAAAAAATATGAAATGAATATATGAAATATAATATAAATAGCTTACATAAAGTATAAGATTTAAATACCCACAAAATAAAAAGTGTAAACAAGTGACATGCTGCTGCATCACTTCTGGGTTGTGCTGCTGAGGTGGAGGCAACAGGAGGAGCGCTTGATGCTGGAGGTGGCCCAAGATTTGCAGGAGTGGGACTGAGAAACCTCAACAGTGCATCTGAAGAGAGAAGAGGAGTATGTGACACCAGTCTAATAATAAATATGATATGATACATAATATGATTTCAAGAATAAAATGAAATGAAATAATATAAATGAAAAATCTAAGAGATACATGCATGATATTCACTATACTGTACATGTATAATATACAATGTACTTTTTCTGATATGCAAACTATATAAGATTCAATGTTATTGTCATTACAACAAAATACTGATTAGCAGAATGCAAAGAAGTAGTAAACTGCAGTATAATATAGAATGTGGGAATGATAAGTTATGCTATAACATGAATGATGTGCACTTTAACACTGATGTAAAGTTTAACACTATAAACACACTTTAGACAATATGAACTGTAACACAACATACAGCTAGGCTTACAACTATAATAAAAGGGTGGAAAAGGAATAGCATTTTGATTGACTATTACAAGCTAAGAAAACCTTAGCTAACCAGATGTTAATAAAAATGCTGATTAAATCTAATATTTACATATTTCCCTGAGGAAACCCAGCGAGCACAAACCCTAATTTCAACGTTTGATTTCCGGTTGAAAACAGGTTGATATGAGGTCTGAACGTCTTTTCAACCGTCTAAAAACAGTTACAACATCAACGCGTCACAAAACACACATTTGTTTGATGTCGGTTAATAATTAGCTCAGTTGTAGCTTTCTACAGAGATTGTATTGATTATTTTGACGTTTTTTCTATAAATGAGAGGAAGTGAAATGACGTCTAAACAAAACGTAATTTCAAAGCATTTAATGTTGAATAAAATATCATAAATATGAAACTATATATAGACTATGTCTGCACACTAAATAAGCTGGGACTTTTCTATACAGCAATTCCCGGTGAAATATGTTTTCTATTTTTCTATGTGAACGTTGAATAAATGTCTCCATATAGCCGGTAAAAAAAACTTTCACTTTTCAACCAATTTTCAACGTCTTTTCACCGGTTACCATAGATACACGTCTTTTAGACCAAAATGTGCTTGCTGGGAAGTAAGGTGGGAGTAGTTACATTACTATTTTCCATAACAACTTAGGCTCTTCCATAAGATTAACTGGCGTTAAAACTAACAGTTTAACAACAAACCATGTTATGCTAATGGTTAACGACGTTATCGTCGTTCTGCAACACACAAATAATGTCATGACATCATCTTTATTGTAACATTACCTCTGTCTTTGTCTCGTTTTCCTCCTCTTCTTTTCTTTTTTTCCTCCCCTGGGCACCAGACAGTTTGGGACGTTATGACATATTGTTGTTGAGCTTGCCTTGGGGTCACGTTAAAAAACGACCATCCTCCCCCAGGTAGCAGGTACAGTCTAATTAGTGTGGGGGGGGGGGGGGGGGGCGTCTTAGGAAAGTAACGTGTCATCATTATTATTATTAGTATTCCTATTTAACAGGCTTGGCTATGCAGTTAAATTAATGTGGGCTTATTATCTTCATATTAAGACATGACACCAAGTAGTTTTAAGAATAGTGGAAGTTACATTTTTTTCTTCCCCCATTTGTGGCGCCCCCTGGATGGACAGCGCCCTTAGCATTTGCCTATACTGCCTATGCCACGGGCCGGCCCTGTGTCTTTGAATGAAATATTTTGGAGGGCTTTTCTCCACGAGTTGAGAAAGTTTCTTAAAACCTGAAAAAAAAAGATTTGGGAAATAACAGGATAGGTTTAGGAGGTTTTGGAGAAGCCTTGTTTGATTGGACACAATTGGACTTTGCAGTGAATTGTGGACAGTCATCATAACGGTAATAGTAATCATACTCAATATTATGATCATTGTCATCACAAATTAATGATAATCTTTAATACCAGCATTGCCCCCATCATCTCTGATCAGAGGGACGTTGAGTGTATGAATCCTGGCTGCAGAGTCCACTATGTCAACAGCAGTGCATGTCTGCAGAGTAAAACAATCACTCACAGGCTCCAACCTGCTCTCAAATATTGATTATGTTTTTAATTTGTTTCTGCTGGAGAGCTTCTATGACTCATACTCTTCACTTGTTCCCCCTCACCGTCGCCTCTGCTATTTTCAACCCTGTCCTCTCAACACAACACGCAGACACGCACTCTGCAAAAGCTTCTCTCTGCAGATATTTTGTTTTTGCAACTGTGAAGCTGCGGTGTAGTTTTAGACCCGAGATTTTTGTGGTGCCAAATCTGGTTTATCAGCTGTAAGTGGAAGGAAATGCAACAAGGTGGATAGAAATCTACCCTTTTTCATAAGTCTTTAGCATCCTGTGTCTAGCTTTGACAGGTTTATTAACATCCCGCTACACAGTTGACAAGTGAGCTACAGTAGCTTATTAATTAGCGCAGCAGACCAAATGATGCATCTATTGTAATGATGTAGAAAAGCTGGAATAACATTTCCTCTCAAGTTTTTCTTTTTCAATCAGCTGATGAAAATATCTGTAGGTAAAAGACAAGCCTAAAAATTCCTGTAGGTGGTGATTTTTTATTCTAGAGCAGAAGTGGGCAAAAAAAGTGAGTTTTAAAAGCCAGAAATCTCGGCACTTGACTATGAGTTACTGGTCCTGATCAAAAAGTCTGTTTATTCATTATTTACATGTACTTTCTTATTCTTATTGTATATCTCTTTTCTCTGTCTCTCTGCAGGCCCTGGTGACCCAGATGTCATGTCCTGCGGTGACCAACCCTTCAGCGCTGACGGCTGAGGAATACTTCAACCCGGGCTCGTCACCAACTCAGAGGGACATCGGCCACCCGTGCCAGCTCACCACCAAGACCCAGAGGTGACACGGCGGCATATAGACTGACACCCACAGACAGGAAACAGACAGGCAGCGATGCATACAGTCAAGTCGCCCTCTAAGCCCACCGCCAAGTGCCAGAGCTGACAAACTGATGGGCACGGGATAGACAGGCTCACACTCACACACAAACACACTCACACATACACACACACATCTGACAACCAAAGTCTAGAGGTGAAAGGCGGACAAATAATAAAGTTGGAGAGAGACAAACTCTTTTCACGCACATTTTCACACATTCGAGGAATAGGTTTCTACAAAGCTGGTAGAAAATGAAATAATTAGACAGACTGTCTCTTCAGTGTATCACACTGCTATGTCTGGGTGACTCATGAAATCATCTTTACTTCATTATTTTACCAAACAAAACAAGAGAAAAAAAACCCTGATATGTTTTTTTTAACACTGAAGCATTTGTTTTTTATACATATTTTTTGGGTTTGTAAGGATAATGTTCATGGATTTCTATATCCTGCCATCTGACCACACTGTCAGATTGAGTCTCCTGTATCCTGCCAGTAATTCCCCTAATGCTGTCCAATCATCTGCCCTCTGTTCTTCTAACAGACAATTGGTCTGTCTGTCATTTTCAGCGGTCAGTTTCATGGTTCTTCACGAAATCAAAAACATGGTAGAGCATCATGAGGATGAAGTCTTTGAGGTTGCAGAGCTGCCTCTCAATCTTGTGTTCATTATCGGACAAGTTAAAATATAGACATCGATCAGCCTCAATTTGACCACGACTCAGCAGCTTGTGGACAGTTGCTGATGTAATCAATGTCTTTGTGTACTTCAGGCCAAGGAATTAATCGCCTGAATGAGGATATAAATTGCTACAGTAATGTTTGTCAGAAATGTGTTTTTTTAAGATTCATCAACAAACTCCTCCCCTGTTACTTCTCTGCATCTTCAGCGAAAATGTGTTCACTGTTTGTGTTTTTTCTTTTTTTTCTTTTTCCAGGTTTAAAGCGAAGTTGTGGTTGTGTGAGTCTCATCCTCTGTCCTTGGCAGAACAAGTGGTGCCTATCATCGATCTCATGGCGATCTCGAATGCCCTATTTGCTAAGCTGCGTGACTTCATCACCCTGCGCTTGCCGCCTGGCTTCCCTGTCAAGATCGGTGAGGGCCGGGAGAGATGGATGTAAAGAGGGAGGGAGGGAGGTGAAAATGATGGCTGTTTAAATAAATGGGATGATGGGGAGAATGAAAAGTTAATAAATAGATACAAGGATGGATGGAAACAAATGAAGACAGAGAGAGAAAGGGAGCAGAACAGACAGAGAAGAAAGGAAAAGATTTTTTAAAATGTCAGAATTGTTTTAAAGTTAATGTGTGGGTTACTTCACTTCCTGCAGAGATCCCTATCTACCACATCCTGAACGCCAGGATCACCTTCAGCAACCTGAACGGCTGTGAGGAAGGGACGGGCGTCCGTGCAGACAATGACGTTGGGGTGGAGGGGGATGGACAGAGGGACCCCCCTAGGACAGACACCCCCTCTCCGGGCAGTGACTCCTCCAGTGTCTCCAGCTCCAGCTCCACCAGTGAGAACACACAAGACTCACTTCCCTGTACTGTACTGACATGTGTCATAATTTCATGTCTTCTTAAAAATTAGCTCAGCTGTAAATTTACACTCTGTTGACTTTTCCCATACAAACTGTTTCATAAATCTCCACTAACATTTACTGCAGTACCTGGGCAGTACTTCAGTTTACTAACAGAGTTCACAGTTGCACCATAGAGTTATGAGCCGTATTTATTGCCGAAGTTGGATACAAGGTTATGTTCTTTGTGTTATGTGCGAGATTATTGCTCATTTTCGTCATCCTATCCCTTGATCAGAAGCCCGACAGCCACATTTAAATCTGCAGCCATGCAGGGAACAGATATAATTTATTGTGTGAGTGCTCAGAAGAAAGCTCCCTGGAAATACTTGATGTTATCTAACTGAATTGCTCCTCCCTGAATTATAGTCCTATAAAAACAGGCACTGTTGAGTAGTGGGAATATTTTGGCAACACTAGCATGGAGAGATAATGACCTTTTATAACTTCTTTTACTCTGGATTTCTCTTTCTTTCTTTCTCTCAGAAATGACTCCTTTTCTTTCCCTTTCCCACTCCTCGCCTTTACTTGGGGGTAATCTCCTTTTCTGTTCGATAACACACCTTCCCATCTCTTACCCTTGTGTGCTGCAGTGTCGTGTCGAGCCGGAGAGATTCCCCCGTGTGTGTTTGAGCCCCCGCCTGGATACACCATGCTAGGAGGCAAACAGAGAGACAGCATGAGGGAAGAGGAGGAGGATCTTCTGCAGTTCGCCATACAGCAGAGTCTGCTGGAGGCCGGCTCCGAATACGATCAGGTGGAGTCACTGTGACACTCCTGAAAGATTATCTTCTGTTCTTAACAACACATACACACACACACACACACACACACACACACACACACACACACACACACACACACACACACGCAAATGTGTTTAATTGGCTGTTTGCTAAACCATGCCCCCTGTGGTTACTATTGCTAGTGTCCTTTTGCAGACATGTTTCCATTCTCACATGGCACATATGCAGTTTGCAGTGATAACTCTGGCAGATTTGTCACTCTAAACTTATGAAAAGGAGTCCTCAATTTCTGACAGAAGAATGTTAAAGCTATTTTCTCATTTCTAGCCAGTGACCATCGATTTTGCTCCTAACCCTAACCCTAACCCTAATAATCATATAGATTATGTCTGCAAAAGAACAAAGCAGAGGATATACTTTCTTTGCCCCCTAAGATCCTTCGGGGCGAGCAGACAAATTCTTCTCCTTTTCTTTACCTCAGTCATAATGAGCATCTTACAAAACTGCAACATCGTATGGTTCAAGAGTCTGTCTACGACCTTAAGAGCCAAATTGTCACAGCAATTAAACATCTGCTCAAAGTTTGTGGGCCAACCCCTCCAGAAACTCTATGAACTATCACAACAACATGTTATGGCTGGCTAACAACATCATCTCTAATCATAACCATAAAAGAATTTCAACTGTTACCATCAAACTGTAGATTCAGGGTACCCTCATTCAGTAAGATCAGGCTTAAGCATTCCTTCGTATACCAGTAAGTCAAGTGAGGTGTCAGTCAGTCAGGTGACTTTTTCAGATATGCTTTTTTTT
This sequence comes from Scomber japonicus, assembly GCF_027409825.1. NCBI lineage: Eukaryota > Metazoa > Chordata > Actinopteri > Scombriformes > Scombridae > Scomber > Scomber japonicus. The sequence continues at coordinate 11,716,154 of NC_070583.1, forward strand.
GCAGCAGGCTACAAATATGATAGCATGCTGAAAGACTGAGGCTACAACTGCATGTCCCATCAAAAAAGTCAGCATCAAGAGCCTCAGAAGTATGGAGGGCATGGAAATAAAGACTAACCATTGTTGTATTGTATTGCAGTATAGAGCTAGTTAATCTATTGCTCAATTTGACAAGGACACATGTAAGATCAGACTCTTATTTCATTCTAACATTAACCTCTTTGACTGCTTATCTTGCATTCTAAGACAGCGGTCAGAGTAACGCTTTATTGTTTGGTTTCTCAAACATTTCATTTGTAACATTACAAAAGTAAGGTCTCTTGGAATGAGGATGTATTTGGCAAACATAAAGCTATTCCTCAGGATAATGAGTTTGGCTGGGGTTGCTGGAGAGTAAACGTCCCCCAAACCAGATGAAGAGCACAACAGAGCTACTAAAGTAACACTGAACTCATGTTGAGACTAAACATGTGAGACTGAATGATAAAATATTGCTGCATATGTGGAAAGAAGAAGCCATTCGTTATACCTTTGGTCTTATTTTTTTTTTGGAAGTACCTTCCGAACTCTTTAAAGGTGCCATGTGTATGTTTTAAGTAGTGTATAATCACCTTAAGAATTGTTGTGTTTTTGTTACCATAGAATTAATCTTTTACATCTACATAGGGAGTGGGTCCCCTTTCACAGAGGCTGTCATGTTGCACCACCATGTTTCTACCGTAGCCTGGAATGGACAAACCAAACACTGACTGTAGAGAGGACCTTTAGAGAGTTTCGATGCCAATATAGGTTCTACACAATTTGAAGTTGAGGGAGAGAGGTATCCAGATTGTTGCAATCTGCAACCTCACTGCTAGATACCACTAAATCTGACACACTGCACCGAGCTGCACGATTTGGTGAAAAAGTCATATTGCGATTATTGTGGTTATTGGATTGCGATATGAAAAACAAAACAATAGCAAGGTGAAATTATGTCCATTGATTTAAGCTCCATCGCTTTCATAATGCTAATGCATCTGTTGTTATGACCTGACGCTTCACACACATGCAGCTAATGCCTCTTTCAAGCCTAGGGCTATAGTACCAATCATTGTCAGAAATCCCTCTTTGCTCATAATGTTATGGAGTCGGTTTGTGTTTTGTTTTCTTTACAGGCCTCAACCTTAAGTTATCTCTTCATTAGTCAGTGCTTTCACTTCAATGCATTCATATTTTTCTTTGTACTGTTTAAGGTGCTGATATAAATTTGTTGTGTTGCTTTAAATGTCTCTTTGTGGTTAGGCTATATAATTGCACAGCCTGACATTACTATTGCGATTAGATTAATTGTGCAGCACTAGTCAGGGGTTCATCAAGGGGTCAATTATACCTTTAATTGTGTTAGATATTTGGTTCTTGTGCTTGCACATAAATATGTGTGTACTGTTTCTTTGTAAATTACAAAATAGGCTCACATTGCAAAGGTTCTACATGTTGTTTTCAAGATTCAAAGTCATGTTGCCATATCAACTGAGGTGACCATTATTCCCTTGTGAAACACTCGCTGCAAAATACAGCAATAAATTCACCAATAATTCAAGCAAGACCAGACAAATAGACACACTGATGTAGAAAAAAGTTGAACATTTTCAAAATAAAAACAATCAATAGTGAAGTAAAATCAATAAGTGGAATAAATTGCCTGTGATGTGGGGAGCCCAGACCCATTATATTCAACACTGCCTGCGGATAGGTGCTTTTTAGAAATCCCAGAGAATCTGGTCCTGATTGTTCTTGGCCTTGTTCCAGAGGTGCAGAGGCAGAAGTATAAAGAGGCTGAATGAGACAGGTCAGAGAACATCCTCTGAGGTTTGTCAGCTTGGATACAGAAGGAGAATGTAGAGGAGACAGAGGCAGAGTTGGAGCTGAGGATATGTGCTGTAGCTGTACAGTCATCTCCATCGCTCTCCTGTCCTGATCTTCTGTCCTACTATTGCAAACAGTAAAGAAAAAGGTGAAGACATTTTGAATTACAGCTCTAATTCTTAAGTAGGACAGGTGTTAAAAGAACATACTGCTGACATTGCATGTTTTACCCCATTAACTACAAATCTTGCTTACATTACACCCTGTCACCTTCTGAAACATACCACAGGGTTGTAATTTCCTGCCTATCATTCACAGTATCTTCTTATTTCACTCCAGTTTGAAAGTAGTACTGTGGAAGTTTAGTTCAAGCTTAATTTTGTTCTGTTATAGTTGTGTGGTAATGCTAACATAAACATGTAGAATATCAAATCATACAGAAAGGTGTGTTTAAACAGGGTTTTGTATATGCAACCTTTATATGAATTTACAGTTACAAACATAAATATACAAGCTTGTAAAACTAAGATTACAGACACAGAATCCAGATTTCAAGAACATCTTTTTGAATGATTACTTATTCCACATACACACAAAAGCCTCTGTTGAGGAATATAATATATGCATGTGAGTGAGCAATACATAATGTTTGATACTCCATTGCCACACAGAATTGCATTAAGGCCCGCTATGCTGTCAAGAAATAAACCTAATGACAAATGGGGAAGCCTGGATGTTGAGGAAAATAATTTTCTAAATTAATTTCTTGATTTATAAAATGGTTCCTATTTAACAGTGAAATTCATTTAGATGTCAGAGTTCTAATAAATACTTTTACCACGCATTATGAACATAACTTGACAAAGGAATCAAGAAGTGGTAGAAGATGTAATGAGACATCTTACTAGAATAAAAGTATCAATACAGTAAAATACTGGGTTCACAAAATGGTTGCTATACAGAGTGGGATGTTGTATTATTATATATTAAATATTATTATTATTATTATTATTATCACTGATTCATTAACACGTGAGTAGCATTTTAATATTGTGTCGAGGGGCGGCAGCTACATTTTAATAATTTAAAATACATATTGGGATTTTTATTTATAACAGCGTATTGCATATTTCTTAGATGATCATGTGTTTTTGGAAATGCTAATTAGTATATTAACCAGTAACTCAAGCGATGAGTCATCTCTGTCTGTCCACTTCCTGTGCTCACTCTCTGATTTCCTGTGCTGCCTTTTCTTTTCTATCTAGGTGACCATCTGGGAGGCACTGACAAATAGCAAGCCAGGAACACACCCCCTGTCCTGTGACCCAAGCCGTGTGGAGAGGTCAGACTTTTAAAAAAAAGCTCCTCTTCTTTTACAATATATCTGTGTTTTTCTTTTTTCAGCTTTTTCTCTCTGCTTGGCTCAGTCACGCTCTTGCTGTCCTTTCTGCTCTGTAAATTATACACTCATTCATATTTCCCTGTCCCTCATCCAAAGTCCAGACCTCTATTATCTCAGAAACAAACAGGAACAACAGATAAAGAGGGACTTTTATCTTCTAAAGAACTGCAATAGTCAAAAAAACATAAATCTCCATGATATATCCTGCTGTTCATTCACCCGCATTGTCTCTGACTTCCTCTCAGCCCTGTAACATATTGTTATTCTTCAGTGTCTTGCACTCTTTCCATCCTGCAGTTCTTTCCTTCCATCCCTGACTCACATCCTGTCCTGTCCTTTCCTCTTCTACTCTATTCTCTTATCCATCCTGCTATTCTCCCCTCATCTCCTATCTACTGTATATGTGTGTGTGTGTGTGTGTGTGTGTGTGTGTGTGTGTGTGTGTGTGTGTGTGTGTGCGCGTGTGCGTGTGCGTCTGTTTGTAGAGAGAAAGAGGGGAACTGGAGGATGAGAGAGTTCCCTGCTTTCACAGTCAGCAGTGCTCTGTTGACTTAAGTCTCTTATCTTCAGACAGTGTTTTTTTCTCTCTGTCCCTCCATCCTTTCTCTCTATTTGTAGATGAGTGAATGGATACACAGACAGACCTGTCCCCTCTTTCCCTTTTTTGACACAATCTTGCTACTGTAGTGTTTACTTACTGTACACCTTTGGTATAATGTTAGAGGAAACCAGGCGCTGAAAACATTTCCATACACCATGAAAAAACTAAACTTAGAATGCCTTCTGAAGTAAAATAAGATAAGATACATTTATTGATCCCACAATGAGGAAAATTCATTGCTAAAGCAGCTCAAAAAATAGTGATAAAGAAATAAAAAAAACAAAAAAAACAAATAATAAAATGAAAAACTAAATAAAAACTAAATAAAAGGACCCTACAATGGAGTCCAGGGGGCAGCAACAGACTGAGCTGGCTCTCTGTTGAGTCTGTTCTTGTCCCGCTCAGAACATCCCCCTACCCAACACACCACTGCATATGAGACCACAGATGCCACCACAGAGTTGAAGAAGGATCTCAGCAGTGGCCTGCACACACCAAGCGATGCCAGCCTCCTCAGCAGGTGTAAACGACACTGACCCTTCTTGTAAAGTCAGTGTTGTCTGACCAGTCCAGATTACTGTTGAAGTGGACACCCAGGTACTTGTATGTCCTCACTCTCTCGATGTCAAGTCCCTGGATGTTCACCGGTGCAATTTTGGAGGGTTTTCGGTGGAAGTCATCCACCATCTCCCTTGTCTTGCTGGCGTTTACTTGTAGGTGGCTCACACCACTCGACAAATGAGTGTAAGGTGATAATTCTTTATGGGTTCATCACTATGAGTATTATCAAAGTACGCATAGTTATTTGAGTTAGTGTTAATATAAAAATATGAATCAGTGAGGCTTTAACCTGCCCTAGGAGAACTAAACTTAATATAGATCTGCAGCTTGAGGACAGCTATCAGAGAACAAAAGTTGAGGAGCAGGGTACTTGTGTGTCCTTGTAGGTACTTGTAGGTAACTCTAACCCAACCTTAACCCTAAAACAAAAAAAGAACAGGTATAATCCCAATTTATACGTTTTAATGACTCAAAAATCTATCCAGAAGCTGATGTACTTCAAGGCCTGGAGCAAGTGTTTCAACCTGTTTTCTTTTTTCTCCTGCCTCCCCCCTCCCTGACTGTTCCTCTGCTCAGGACCCCGCAGCACAAGCCCCGGCCCCCCACCAGCCTCTGCTCCACGCCCTCCAAGAAGCAGCCGACCAGCTGCAGCTACGATGAGCAGCTGCGCATCGCCATGGAGATCTCAGCTCGGGAGCAGGAAGAGGCTGAGTTTCGGCGGCGTCAGGAGGAGGAGGAGCTACAGCGCATCATCCAGCTGTCACTCATGGAGAAGTGAGAGCCTGAGTGGCCCAGCTGAGTGGCGGGGTCTGAGGGGAGGGGTCTGGACTGAGGATGTATGGTAGAAAAAGGGTAGTACAGGCTACTTTAAAAGCTAAAGCACACTCTGTAAGAGGCTGGAAATCAATTCCAAAATCATCGTAGTGGTTTCATACAATCAGATCGCCTTGTTCTTTCTCTCCCATTCACCTTTAGCCAGACCTCTCCCAAGAAGCCATATGGTGGTGATGCGGCTGTCTGAGGCCCAGACAGCCAGAGAGGGACATCAGTTTCCTCTTTCTGGTGCCACACAGTACTTCTTGACCAGTGCCAGTTTACAACTAACAAAAATTCAATACAACAAGTTTAATGGGATGCCTCTTTGATTGAGTGTTATACTGGGATGAGTGATTTCTGTCTGTTTGCAGATATGTGTGTGTGCGTGCGTGTGTTTCAAAACCAGCTCTCCGCACAGGGGTCAACAGATCACCCCCCTGTCCTGAAAACATAGCGTGTGTGTGTGTCTGTTCCAGCACTAACACACACACGCACTGAGTCCTTCTTTTCAGTCTTTACTGTGATTTAAAAAATAAAACAGCTTGAGTTAAAGGAGCAGTGAGAAGCCAGGACCAGTGCTGGAGGAAAAAAACCCTGTAACTCTCTTCATTAAACGTTGGTCAAGTTGAGTTGAATGTCGACAAACTATCTGACTTCCTCGATTTTTAAAGAAAAGTAAAAAAATATATATATTAAAAAAAAACCTAAAAAAAAAAAACCCAAAACAAAACAAAATAATTAAAAAAACAGGCTGGTACATTTCTTTTTTTATTTGCACAAAATCCAGATGTACTGTACTTAGCTTTGTGGGTGGATCACATATATGACTGTTAATGGATGTAGATGATGATGACGTGTGTAGTGACGAGTTTGAGCACAAGTTAAAACTCAGGCCAGTTCTAGTTTGAGCCTGACGTTAGACTGCAGGAGCACAGATATGACGAGACCACCAGATGAACACTTGGTGTACTTAACTATACTGTATGTGACTGTGAAAGAGTTTGCTGCGGGTGTATGTGTAAAAACAAACAATAAAGGGACAATGCTAGTGGTCTGTGGAGTAGAAAATGTAACTGAAAGAGATTTTTTTTCTGTAAATTTGCATATTCTCGACTGACATGAGCGGATGATTTCTGTATTTTTGTGTAGTCACAGTGTGTGTAAAATATTTTCAGCATGGTCCGCACCTGTGTGAGGTTCATTTCGTTTGGACTGAGGCTGTAACCTGGAGACCTGCAATATCAGAACGCTCTCAGGTCTAAATGCACCCCAGGAAGAATCGATGCAGAGGCGGTCGACTGCAATTTTAGGCTTTATTGCAACCCTACAGCAAGTTTGCTCTATGATACGACATGCTGAAAACAAAAGCAAGTGTAAAATTGCCCCCCAAAATTAAGAATTGTGCTATCCTAGTTCTCATAATTGCAAGTAACTTAATATTTGCAGGGCTCAAGGCTAGACTTAACACTGAGAAACATGTTTTTGTTGCAAGGTACGAGGAAGGACGGTGGCAGTGTGTTTAATACAGCTTTGGTTTTCTTTTCTTTTTTGTATTATTACTTTAAAAGAAATGTAAAAAAAAAACTTTCACACTCCAATTTCAGCACAAAGTGAGGAGAGACCACCTCTTTCTCCTCTGCAGTTCATAGTTAAAGCTTGCCTGGTTGATAAGAGAAATATTCATTTTTTTACTTTTTAAAAAATGTCGCTGATTTTCTGCAGAAAAAAAAGATGTGCGGTAAGATGTTTTCATGGTGTGTGCTGGGAAGTTAATTCAGATAACGATTCAAATAAAGAAACATCTTTAAGAGCAGCAATGTACGAGTTTTTTTTAAAGCCCCTTTTTAAATTACACACAGCTTTAACATGCTTTAAATCCTTTGACCCCCCACACACATACATTTGAGTTTCACTGCAGCTCTGCACTGTAACTTCTGGTCCTCTCAAGTGAAGGACGGTGACAAAAGCAATTAATTTCTCACGAGATAGGAAAGCTGCAGCGTCAGACAGAGCTAGAGAGAGCTGATCTGTTTTTAGCAGCTTCCACCTCCATCATCTTCCCTCTGACATGGATTCCCAGCGCCTCAGCTAGATCTAAGGGGGCTTTTGCCTGTAGTTATTTCAGGCTTGACAGGGAGCAAAAGGACAGCTTAGAGACTCCAAACCCTCTAAGAAATACCACCCAGGGCACCCAGGCTACTCTCTGTGCTGGTGGTGGGTGAGAGAGAGAGAATGGGAAAATGAAATAATTCTTTATGTGAATCAGCAGCCACAACTCTCTCCATCCCTCCACCACCACCACCGCCCTGCCCTGACTCAGCCTGACATAAGGACTGTGAAAGCGCTGGGCTGCAGGCGTGTGTGAAGTGAATTTGTAAAGAGCCACAGACATAAAACAAGGTATGTATGTGTGTGTGTGTGTCAGAGACAGAAAGAGACTGGGAGCATCAGTATGCAAAGGGAAAGGATGCCAATCTCAGGCGTTGCATCCAGGGAGAGAAACATTGACTCAGAACCCTCTCTCTCTCTCTCTCTCTTGCTCCACTGATTTTATTCCTCAGTATTTCAACTATCTCCCTGTTCTACCTCTGTTCAAGACAGTTCAATTTGGGAGAAGCAGTGTATTAAAAAAAGAAAGAGAAAAAAGTCCTTTCTTTTAACCCGAATGCTCCGTCTACTGAAACAGATTTAATTGGTGAAATCATCAAGGGATCCTTGCTTTCCTCTTGATTCATTTTGGACACACAAATGCAGAAAATTACCATAAGGAGTTCAAGTGTTTAATGTTTTTTTTATCTCCTGCAATTATTATTATTATTTTTTTTATGTCAGCCTTTCCAAGTCAGTGCTGTGTGATTGTGTGTGTGTGTGTGTGAGCAGAGGCCCCGATGGCCTACATTTCGGTGTTTAATTACCCACGTGAAACAGTAGGTAAAATGTCAGCCTGAAATAAGCTGCACTGAGCCCTGATGGGAGATCACTCCCCAAGGAGACGGGGCTTGATTAGTTCAAAGAAACGTGTTACTTGTAGTTAAAAAAGACAAGTAGAGCAGATTTCTGTTAACTGTGGAGATTATGGGCTCCATTTCACCCATTAGAGCATTTGAGCTTTCACTTCACACCAACTCCTGTTTCTCAGTCTCCTCGATTCTTGAAGTGAGGTTTAAAACGGTAGTTCTCTGCCTGGCCAGCAGGGGACAGTAATTATACATTTGGCAAAACATTTCGGCAACTGTGGCTTAGTCATTATTTCTTCTCTTTCAAGAGGACACAGAAAAGAAAAACAGTCACTGCAGTCACAACAAACAAATATTTATTTATTGCTAACACACAATAAAAAAAAGAACATATCAGCTTTTGTCCTGGTTCAATTAAAAATCTGAATAGTGACACGTCTGTCCATTTAGAAAAAGAAAAAAGAAAAAAAAACTATGCACACGGACCATCCAGCCCCCATTGTGATCAGTGCAAAAGAATCCTCCTTTGGGGTAAGAAACAGATTCAAATAAATGAAAAGTCATCTAAACAGTAAAGTGCATGTATTGAGAAAAAGCCCCTCTGGTTTTGAACAGGCAGTGAGGGTCACACACTGAAAAACAAATGTTCTTAAAAAGAGAAGAAAATAAAGGGACACAGACATAATGGACGGCATAGGCTACAGTATGCACAGGTTCAATCTTAATGTGGACATTCATATTTCATTACTGTACATACAAACCTGACGTCCAGTTTAAACAACACATCCAGTGGTTTACATGCAAACATCATTCATGACTTACTTACGTACATCTGAGGTTACACAGTGTCTACAGTTTACCTGCTACACATTCATACACATCATGCTGCCTCTCTCACACACCTGCACAGCTCCAGTCATGCCCTTTCCAGTCTGTTGCAGTGAGGTTACATGGTGTTGTATAGCACAGTGATGGCTCGCTGCTTTTTCTCAGCGGACGCTTTGCGGGAACGTCTCGACGAGTGACCCCTCCCCTGCTGACGTGATGATGTGGAGAGCGAACCGCTCCTGCTGCCATCCAGTTCCTCCCTCTCACCCGTCTCCTCTTTGGGTGAAGGGTGAGGGGCAGGGGAGAAGCAGAGGGACGGCGGCGTGGGTGAGTCTTCGCGGGATGAACTCGTCTTTTCAGCCCAAGTGGTTTTAGACAACACTTTCTGCTTCTTCCAGGTGTCGTCCGGGTGCGTTGGAGACACGGTGAAAGAGTTGTGGGTTTGTGACAATGTTGTTCTCATGTGTGACCTCAGGTCAAGGTCACTGAGGTCGTTGGCTGACAGCTCCAGACAGTCCAGTTTAGCCAGGGAGGCCGACCTCTTCATGAGAGAGGGGGGAGTGAGGCCCGCTTGGCGCATACGAGCCTCAAGCTCGATGGCTCTGAGCCATACTGCTGGCTCCAGGGAATTCTTTCCCTCTTGTCTTTCTCTATGCTGCTGCAGTGCTTCCAGGCCTGAAGGGGTCTCTTCAGAACTCACCCCTTTACAAGGTCCTGGCTCTGTGTCCATAGCGTCTCTCAGCCCCTGAGGCGGCCCCAGTTCCAGGTCTTGGCTGGCCATTGTCTCCAGGCTGATCCCCTCATGGAGGAAAGCCTGCAGCTCTCTCAGTGTTTGCTGAATCTTCTCCTGCTCCTGGCTGCCATGAGCCTGCCTGCTCATGGCATCACAGCTGGGGCCGCAGCTCCCTTGCCTGCCCTGAGAACTAGACTCCAGCCTCTCATCTGTGCCTGATTCCTGAACCGTCGCCCCATCCAGAGTGATTTGGTTTGAACAGGCCCGGTGCCGTTTCTGACACTGCTGGTTTTGGCTGGGAGAGTGGGCTGAGGTATCTAGAGATGATTCTACTATCTGACTAGTAGAGGCATGTAATGATGTCTGAGATTGTGTCAGTATATGGCTATCTATGGATGTGTGCACACCGATAGGTATAGCACCAGAGTCTTGGCTGAGGCTGACATTGGAATCAGGGGAGCATGAAGGGTCTGGGAAGTTGTCTGTGCCTGAGGAGTTGAGTTTTTGTGACCCTGTATGCTTCTCTCTCTCTTTGGACTTAGCAGATACAGCTGTGTTCTCTCCCTGAGTGATCCTTTCTTCTGTGGAGTGCTGAGGAGAGCGGAGGGGAGTGTGTTCAGTGCTCAGGGAGCACAGGGACATTCGGGCAGGAGGGTGCTCGGTGCTGGGGGAATGCAGTGGGGATCGCTGTGACGCCGCCATCTCCATCTCCTGCCTCAGCTTCTGCTCCAGCTGCTCGGTGGCCCGCCGCACCGAGCCCGCCGGCCAGTCGCACGGCAGCATGGAGGGAGACTGAGGGTGTGAAGGTGGAGTTGAAGAGCCATGCGTGACTTCAGTCTCTGCCTCTCCCTGACGTTCTGGTCGAATGAGCTGGGGACTGTGAGAGGATGGAGGGAGGGATGATGAAGAGGAAGAGACAGAGGAGGAGGGAGTAGCCAGGCAAGAAGTTGGATGGCATATGGCTTCAATCTCAGTGACGATATGGCGGACTGATACTCCATTATCATGGTGAGGGTGATGGGTTCTGTCAGGGCTGGCTTTGTCCACACTGTCCTCAGACTGTGGAGACTCCTGAGAGACGGAAAGAGAAAATATACGTCATTCACATATTAACTGAGTTGCTAAAAAATTTAATACAAATCCTTAAATTGCGTGTGTATTATTTTGGCTATTCTCTCATGTTCCAGCAGGGGTCACTATGATTAATGCATATTGTATGAGGAGTGTAAAGTCTGTTATTGGCTCAGTCTACTGGTGAATTTACAGCCCTTTTAGACTAAATCTGGCCCAGTTTCTAGTTTGAATTCCAGTTGTAGTATCAGTGTGTTAGTAGAATTGTGCTCTACAGTACAAATCCAGCTGAACTTTGTAGTTACAGACCACAAATTGACTGACAACACTGCTTGGGGCAACTGTTTCACTGAATACTGTAAACAGATGCTGTTATGAGGTGAATGATCCTGTACCTGACTCATCCCATTCCCTTGCTCTTCTTCCTCCTTCACCTCGGTTTCTCTGTCTTCGTCAAGGTCAAGTGACACAGCCCTCTGCTGTGCCGGCTCTGAAAGAGTCCGTGTTCGGCCATCTTGGGCCAAGCCCAGAAACTTTTCCCTGGCGGTGAAGAAGTCGATGCTGTCCGCGCTGTGGTTGGATAACCCGTCTGCCTCGTCGCGGCTGTCGAAGGCACTGCCCACCTGTAACTCACTGGTGTTGTTGTTGTTGTCATCACTGGGACTCGGGGAGAGGATGAGGGGGAGACAGAGGGGGAGGATGGTGATGGGGCTGAGGGGGCTGTGTTTGTCACTTGGGAAATCTGACAAAGATTGTTCTATTGTGTCTGAGTCAGTGGATCCCAGAGTGAGGGGAGAGATCTCCTCTGAGCTGCTTCGCTCAGGCAAATTAAGGGACAGTTCCACCGGTTTGTGTTTGTGCACTGGACTGGACAGCTGTGTGGGAGGACTCCTGTGAGCGCGCTGGAGTTCGGGGGTCGGGGGTAGGATGTGGAGTGATGGTGGGGGGTGGGGTACAGCAACAGGCACAGTGATCGCCACTCTTGCTGCATTGTCCACTCTTTCCTCTGGGACTATAGTGGCTGCTCTGGGTCTAGGTAGGGGGGGCAGGAGGAGGTCTTCACAGTCCGATTTGACCTCCTCCTGAACTGGTGAGTCACACAAACCGTTGGAGTACGTGTGAGAGTCCGAAGTGGATTTGGCAGAATCTACAGGTTCGGCACCAAGAGCTTGCAACACAGCCACGCCCAGGAAGTGATGTAAGGAGGGAGAGGATATGTTGTTGTTGTGAGAGTCGGAGCGGCCTAGGGATTGGGATGAGGGTTTACATAATGGGTCTGGGCGATCTGATAGGTCGCTATCAGAGTGGGAGCGCCATAGCTTATTATGTCTTTGTTTGCTGTGGAAGAAAAAGAAAAAGACTTAGAGCACTGGAAGTCATCCTAAACAACAAACATATTGCACAGATGTTTCTACATGACAGCACACCTGGCCAGCAGAATTCCCTGATACTCCTCCAGCTGTTTCATGAAGGAAGGGTTTGGTTTGGTGACAGCTCGTCTTTCTTTCACATAGTCAAAGGCAGTGTCCAGGTCCCAGCCGTACTCCTTCATAGCATAAGCAATCACTGTGGAGGCCGAGCGGCTCACACCCATCTTGCAGTGGACCAGACACTTAGCACCGGCTTTCCTATGGAAAATAGGAGGACAGAAGAGACAGAGAATATGTTTCAGTCAGAGAGCCAGATTGAGAAAGAAGGAAAACTTTAGATGTGTATGTGAACAAGCTTACTTGGCTTTGGTGATAAACTTGAAGGTCTCATTCCAGTACTCTAGCAGGTTGGTGGCCTCCTCGTCGTACACTCTGATGTTGTGGTACTCAAACATCCCCGGAAAGAAGTTGTCTATCTCCCTGGTCACATTCAGGATGTAGCGCACTCTACATAAGACATGGGGAAGGGGGTAAGTTGACTCCCTGACCTTTTCATGTCAATTAAACTGTCACCAATTCATTTTTCAATGAGAGTTATTCAGACGACGAATGCTTAGCTAATTTCACACAGCAACACATTGCTGTGAGCTATTTTAGACTTCAACACAACTGTAACAGGTGGCTCGAGAGAATTGAAAAGAATATCACTGGTTACCAATGGTGCTATTAAAAGAGGAGGTTGTGTAATATTGTGTTCAGTTTATGCGAACTCATTTCAGTCTACAGGTTGTGATGTAAGTGCGAGAAACTGGTTAATCTCTTACCCACTGTTCTGCAGCTCCTCAAGGTTAGAGGCGTTCCACTCAGAGCCCTAAAGACAACACAGGTACACTCAATATCAAGAGGTTCACAAATACACACAGGTAAAACGAGCACCAGTAAAGTCTTACACTGTACTTCATTTAACAAAATCAATAATATGTTACTAAGCTAACTTAAAATGTTCTGATCAATGTAGTCGAGCAGAAGGATTTGACAAAAGTTTCATCGTTAACAGATCACAGGGCTTCTGGGTTCTTACCAGGTAGACGTGTTCAAAGATTTCAGTGGGGCTATCCATTTGTCCCAGGATGACAATCATCTCGTTATCTATGAACTCCTTAAACTCCCTCAGGTTACACACCATCTGCATCTCCAGCTCTGTCCGGATCTGGAAAAGGACGACAACATTTCAGGGAAGCACCATGACTCCTGATTCAATGTTAAATCTATGGTGAAAAAGGTCTGAGCGTGAATCTACTTCTCTCTGAACTGAATTCAAATGTAACAATAGTGGCAGTCCAATGCGCACAATGGAACAATGGAGATAATTTGAGTATCTACACAAGGTAAGCCAGAACCTGTGTTTGCAAAACCAAAATGTAAATTCCATCCCATATATGTTTTTTGTCTCACCTCTTTGCAGGTAACGTTCTCCAAGTCTTTCTGCATCATGATCTCTCTGAGGCGCATCTTGATCAACCTTTCTGTGCGCTCCCTCTCTGTAGGCCTGAACAGACGAGACACAAAAATCTTTATTAAAACACCTTCAGCATATTCCTATTAGCCTAAAAAAAAAACCTGCTTTGGACACAAAGAACCACCTTCACATTCACAGCAACGACACTTTTCCTTCTGTTCATTGATTCATTTGACTTGAGTCTCAATGAGATTACTTGTTCTGCAAGAGAATCGCCACTTTGTCTGATTCTCAGAAACTGGAGAGGGAACAGAAAATCTGAGAGCGTTGGCCATCGGCGAACCACAACAAAGACCCCTTGTAGAATATGCCTGTTGTTGTGCCTGACTGTTTCTAAACCTCTGCTGGGGGACGAATTTAGCCTTCGGACGTCACGCTGATGATACCAACAAGTGGCCTAATTACCTCTCTGGAGAAAAGAGCTCGGTTTGTCTCTGAACTTACCATTCTTATGTTGTCTAATTTTCTTTTTTAGTTTGCTTCCTAACTGAACCCAAACTGTAATAGCACACAGTGTGGGTCAGCAGTTACAAAAGAGGGATAGTGTGATGCACACAGGTGTGTATCTGCAGATTTTAAGCATTTATCTGTATTGGAAAATTGGAAACAGTCAGCTTGTTTATGTTAATACACGATGTCCTAACCCTGACCCCAGGAGAATGAGTCCACAGGGTTGAGAGAAAGCGAACCTGTTCATCCTTGCCAACAAGGACGGGTTAGCTACTGGCAACCACTAACACTAACACTTTAACCTTACAGCAAACCTTGGCATGCCTGCAGACAGCCAGAGGGAGGTGGGTTGATCAAGGAAACGGAGAGGAAAATAAAGAAAAACTAAATGCACGTGTGACGAATGCATGACAACACAAATAATGGTGTTAATGAGTAACCGAGGCATGGAAGTTCAATGTCATTTCCTTGAGTCACAGATAAAGGAATTCACAATAATCCCCATAAATCAAAACTAACATGAAAACATGCCAACATCAAACTACTTCCTGCTACGTCAACCTTTCAATTCAGCGGTGATACAAGGATACAAGCTGCCATGTCAACAAACACTGGCAGGTCACGTCGCTTTGGCATAGCAGGAAGATAAACATTGTGTGTTTGGGTGTGTGTGTGTGTGGGTGTGTGTGTGTTAGATCAAGCGTGGGTGACAAATCTTTACGATAAGCAAGCTCCAGTGCAGACACACCTCCTGCAGGGAAAGAGCATGAAGTGTTTTTCCAGGTAGGTTGTAAACATGGGTGTTTCTTCACTCTTGATTTGGTTTGTTAACTGGAACCTGCTTTTTCTTTCTGTCCCCAGCTCCTTTCTTCTACCCATTGAGGGGGGCATCAGGTGCATGCAGCAGAATAAGCTCTCCCTAATCCTCCATCCTCTACCACGTACTCCTCGCCTACCACCTGCTTCTGTCCATCCCAAACAGACTTGGTCTACCTATGTGTCTGTCTGGATTCCTTTTTTTTTTTCTCCCCCTAACGTAAATCAAGCCGGTTAAAGCTTCGGCTATTTTGGACACTCAAGGATCTCTGAAGTGTGTGTGCAATGGAGGGGGGGTAGAGAAGCTCCAAATAGGTAGCAAGGCATGTGACTAAGCAGCAGGGAGGGGAATTTCCCTCCTATTAGTAAAGACATAAATCCAGCAGACTGTGTCATTCCTTCTACTTTCTGTGCCTCCTTGTGGATTTGTTGACAACTCCTTGTTACAAAGATTAAGAAGTCATATGTATATTTATGAGAGTGTGTTTATTTTCACATGGTTTAGTATTTGTTCCTGTTTTTGTTTTTGCCTATCAGTGCTGCTGCAGAGGATAAAGAGAGCGTGCGACCTCAGTACCAGAGTCCAAGGCAGTGTAGAACGATATTCTGCTGTAGCACTGAGGCAACAGTGTCAGCACGTGAGGACAGCTTGGGCAATGTTGTTATGAAGATGTGACTGACCTCTGCTTTTTCTGAATCTGTGATCTAATAGTGTGTATATATTTCAAGAGAGAGACAGACGTCTGGGTATACTTTTACATGTTGCTGAAATGCATGAACAATTGTCAACATTGCTTTCATGTAAAATTACAAGGAAAGGTAACTGCAACAGTTGTTGGCATATAAAAACCTACCACCAGGATTTAGACATTGTTGGGATTTTTTTTGTTATACTTCCTATTATACATGTCTTGTGGGTACCATCATTTGCCAGAATTCACACAGTCAATTCAAGCCACAGGAATTTTGCACCACGTCAATGAAGGACGAGCATACAAAGCGAAAACTGACTCCCTGTCTGGAATGTACCGCAAGCCGCACGATGCTCCAGATATTCCCTCATCGGTGTGAGCTATGAATGTGAGCGTTTTCCAGGTGGCCCTCGCTCTCCTCCTTATACTCACAGGTCTGTGAAGAGGATGGGTGAATTGGCACGGTGCGACTCGACGTCCTGCATGGCGTTCCACTCGTTGATGCAGAACTGGTTGGACGAAACCCTGCTCTGGTAGTAGCTGACCCAGGTCAGGAACAGGCTGCCTGGGTAGTAGTTATGGCAGCGAGCCACATCACACGCTTTGTGGAGCGACTGGAGGGCTGACCTGAGATGACAGTGAGAAGGAAAAGGAGTCATACATGAGAGGTTGTCTCGAGGAGCAAAAAAAAAAAAAACATTTGCAGTGAATATGACACTGTTTATTAAATGCCTGACTGAGAGAGAGAGGGGCTGTAACAATAGAAAAGGAAGAAAAACTGATGGCAAGATATATGAGAAATATAACGGGGTAGATGAGTTGAATAATTAGTGAGAGAGACAAGGGAGGTGAGGTGAGGAGAGGGGAAGGATTATAGAGGCGATAAAGAGACATAATACTAAGATATAACTCCAGATTAATTAAGGTATCAGTGGAAGTGAAAGGCTCAGGGAGATCAGAGGAAGAGCAAAGAAACAAAGGGACAAGAAAATTAGGAAATTAAGGCAGTGGGTGCGGAAATGAAGAGGCAGCACTGGCATGTGAAACCAGGAGAGATTTAAAAAAGAAAAAAGAGAGAGACTTGTAAGTCGAGCAATAGTGAGGCAAAGACGGGAAAGGAAAAGGAAAAGGAAAGAAGAGATGGATGACAAACAGTGCCACAGATAAAAAGCCAGAGGTCAAAGTCAGAGGAAGAGCATAAATCAGTACAGTCTTCCGTGGTCTGCAACCTGAATTCAACTTCATGTAGCTGCAAATGATTATTCTGACATCTGAGTAGAATAAAAAGCTGCTCACCACATGGCTTGGACTGAAACCGGCTTGAAAACATGAACCCTGCTCACCGTTGACACGCTGAAACCACTGTGGAAAGATAGAGAGAAAGAGAGAGGGAGAGAGAGAAGTGGTTTATAGTTATCTCACAACACCAACTTAACTACATATATCTAAAGAAGAACTCAAAATGTAAACAAGTCAGCAGAGCTTTCGCCCCAGGGAGCAATAAGAGGAAGCAGAACGTAGGTGTGGTGCCTTACCCGTCTCCATCCAAGTGGATCAGAGTGTCACTCCACAGAGGTAGAACCAGACCCACTGTGCAGCAGCTAGCAGGAAAAATCAACACGTTAAATAGGAGCACAACAAAACAACAAACACTGTGTGACTGTGTGTTTTTCCTCATTATGATTATTATGATAACGGTTAGGAAAAAAGGCAGGAATAAAAACACAATTAAGACCACAGATCAAGTAAGGTTGTATTTTCCAGGAGGACCACAAAGGATGCTTTTGGTACAGAGCCAAGAAAGCTCCCTTAGTTTACGTAGACTGAGAAAACTTCAACAACAAGCTGCCCCTTTGTTACATTTCACACTCATCAATATAACTGCAAAGCTAAAATTAGCCAAACAAGCTATCTCTCTCTCCCCCTGTCTCTTTAGTTTGTGTTACAAGTATTGGATGTCATGAGGTGAACAATCACACTAAAAAGACAAAGACACTGACCTATCAGAGGAAACGAAGTCCATGCCGAGCACTATGCTCTCCTCCGTGTCCTGTCTACCGTTGGTGGAGACCACCACCATGTAGCGGGTTACCTGAGGATAGGAGCTCTCCAGACGAACAGCCTGCAGGAAAACACAGCAAAGGGGAGAAAGAAGAAATGAGCACTTCATTTTTTAAGAATCATTTCTCTTTATAGCACGTACAGACAGTTTTACAGTATTAATATATTGCAGATACTCCAGAGACATGACAAGAAAGCAAGTTTAAAGACTGTCCAGGTGTGTGTTCGTGTGTCACTCACCAGTCGGATGGTGTCTTCTGGCCGCAGCACAGTGAACATAGTCTGAAGATGTTTCTGGAGGTCACCTAGACAGAAACCATTTGAACGTCCTCATTTAGTCTCAGTTTCTCCAGACAACAATCCCTTTATGAGCATTTGAAGGCTGACATAAGACCCGAGATAAGGTATCATTTCCCCTGTGGCATGTTTCCAGTGCATTGTCTCGCTTACTTAGAACTGCATGCAGCCTCATCTGTGAATCCATACAAAAGCCTGCCCTCCTTTTTTTTTTTTTTTTTTTTTTTTTTAAACAGTTTCTTCTGATGCTATTTATAGTTGGTAATCAGCCGTTATATGACAAAGTTCAACAGCTCCTTCATCTACAAAGGCCGTCTTTATCCACCAGCAGCGGCGCATTTCTGTGATTTTCAAACTTCATTTTCATCGTCCAAACGAGTCGACATATCTTAAGCACGTGTTCTTTTGGGAGTTTTTGTTTGGTTTTGTTCCAAATATCCTAGTAGGCCAGCACATTGCATGCAGCAGCGAACTGACTAAGCTTATCTGCCTTGTTGTGAAACAGCCTCTGTTAAGTTAACACCAGCTGTTACCCATGATGCTGCAGAGGAATGTCTATTTGAAAACTCTGGAAACACTCTGCTATTTAATCTCAAGTTTTTCTCCGGGTTCATTTCTGGGGCTGAAAGTCAAACGAGGTGGAAGGAAGTTGGTGGGAGATGCTGCAGCTGTCAGTTGTGTGTGTGTGTGTGTGTGTGTGTGTGTGTGTATAAGTCTTTACCTGTGTGCTTGTTCCTGCGCTGGCTGATGTGAGGTGCAGAGTTAGGCGTGGGGCTGTTTCCCCTGGGAAGAAAAAGGGCTGCACCTTTCACTGTGAGGAAACTCTCACTGATACTAGAGAAAGAGAAAAGAAAAGAAAGAAAATACATGAATAGAAGCCTCAAACACAAAGACTCCGGCTCAGTTAATCGCATCTTCTTTCCTTCATCTTTCATCTAACTTCTGTCATAAAAATCTACTTGGTTTGTGATCACTTCCTTGCACACGCTGACCCCAACTTCCCATAATAAGCAGAAGATGGGGACAGAGAACAGATAAGTGTTGTCATGGGCTTATGTCAGAGTCACAATGCTCCATTCAGCCAGCCTCTGGTCTGCAGGCTCCCCAAATCAGAGCTGACAGGCCGATGCATGCAAAACAAGGATCCAAGCCCCGATGTGAACTCAGAACACAATGTTCTCTGCTCCTCCACACAGCTGGATTACACACACAGACTTACTCACTCTAACAGCTGCCAGCAGGGAGGGACGGAGGGGATTGGGAGGAGACCGGGGGTCCGAGAGGGAAGACTAACCAACGAGTGAACGAGTGAACGAGTCCCCTCCTCCGCAATTTTTGAGCGGAGATAAGAACTGGCCAGCTCCACCAAAGCAGGTCCTATTAAACGGGGTTCTGTTCCTCTCTGGAACACTTAATCTTATTAACTGTGACTGAGGTCACTGCTTTGAGGAGGAGGATCCTTTATAAACTGAGGTCAGAGTTTCAAATGGATACCAAACACTGACTGTGTGTGTGTATATGTGTGTGTGTGTGTGTGTGTGAGCATGTCCAGTGTGCTTACATGTGTGTGGAAGACCAGGTCTTTATTGTGTGGCACACTAACCTACCAGTAAGTCATACAAGACACTAATAAAACAGGTTGAGAGACCTACTACTGCAGATGCTTATGACCGGGTCAGATGACAGCCGTGCCACCAGTAAGTAAACCATGAGCTCAATGATCCTGAGCAAGAGGGACACAACTTATATATCTACAGCACACATGCAGAGAGCACTTGTGCAAAAGAAAATCATGCATTTAGAAAAATGTAATCAGAATATGAAAAAGTGCTTGAAAACCAAGGAGGGATCCATCATATATTGGTTTAGAGGGTTGTGCTGAAATTGGACTCACAGCTCAACCTGGCAGGAACTTCTAGCTGCAGGAACACGTGCAGCCACGGTCAGTACAACCAGCCAAACACTGGGTCTGAAAGTTTAACACATTTTGAGAGAAAGCCCCTTTTCCTAACCTTTATAGCATTTCCACTGTAGTTATAATGATCTACTGTCTCTTCTTTTTCCCTTTTCCCCCTCCAGTATCTTACATGGAACATTAGCCTAAGTGAAGATGATTTTTAACTCTCAGTTCCTCTCTTTTTGAGACTGCTTTTTTTATTCAATCCAAATTTTAGGGTTGCTGTCTCACACTGCACTGTAGCTTTTCTTTTCTCATTTTATTTAAGCTAATTTTTATTTCCAATTAAGTGTCCTTTTTGCTTTTAAATGTTGTCTTGATGCATTTTATATTTTATTTGAATTACCTTGTTAACGAAATGTGCCACACAAATACATTTACCTTGCATGAATAGGTCAAATGTATAAACATCAGTGAAAACTACGACTCAAAGCACTTCAATTCTTAATAATAAATGAAGCAAATACTGCAGTAATAGAGTCTCAGTAGAGGAGACTGATCCAGGGTGTTGGCAAACCTGTTCTGCTCAACTTGAATACAGGTGGTTTCACAGCCTCCAGGGCCAGTAACTGAGACAAGGAGGAAGTGACGACTGCACCGGCAGACACTGAAAATCACTGGAATCATTAAAAGGGGGCTGATGAGGACATTGACGCTGCCTGATCTTCTAAAACGACACAAACAATGGGTTGATGTGCTTATTCTGACATAGTGCAACAATAATAATGATAATAATAATAATAATAATAATAACAATAACATATTAATAATATGACTTGTATCCAGGTCTATACTCCATGAACTCGACAGTTCATCAGGTTCTAAAGTTCTTCAGTTTCACTCTCGAGGTAAAAAAAAGACTGTGTGCCTCCTGCCATTTAAGCTTCCTGTCATCCAGTTTTTTCCTCTGTAACTTCATCTCTTCATCCTTCGAGCCACCCAGCTGCCCTTCCTGAGTTTTGCTGAGACTGTTAGATGTACAGTACACAATCGGGCCAGACAGATGACAGGGACAAGAGAGAGAGAGAGAGAGAGAGAGAGAGGAAAAACAAAACAAAAGCGTAGCTGGTTTGTGGTGAGTTGATTTCCCACAACCTAACCACCCTTGACCCAGCTGTTTCCTCTGACACCCCTGCCCTCTGCCGCTTCCTCTTTTCTGCATTTCTCATAACTTCTTCTTGCCCTACATTTCTCTTCCTTTACTCTCCCCAATTCCTGCTGCATCATGTCCCACTGTGCTCACACACACACACACACACACACACACACACACTAATGTACTTGGCAATGACCATGTATAGCAATGCTACTGTACAATGTCATCCGTAATGTAACACCCACACTCACCCAGGATCACGCATGGAGGACTACGCACGTGCACGCAAGCAAACACACGTTCACACCTGCGCGCAGACACACTGAGAAAGTGGAATCTGAGCTGGAGGATCAGAGAGGTGAGAGTTGGGAGGGGGGGAGGGGGGGGGGGGGGGGGGGTGGGGTTGCTGAGAAAAAGATTCAACTCAAACTGCTAAAAATACAGTAGTCCTTTAAAAGTCTCTGCTATTGATAGACGGCATTCAGAAGAGCTTGGTCGACCTACTGTACATAGAACCTTCAATTTGACACAGTGACGACCCCGCTGCACTAGTTTAACTCTGAGGCCTGCGTGTGCTCCGATTACTGCAAAGAAACACTGCACTTTTCATTCGTGCAACCGTATATATTTTCTGACACTGTGAATGCAAACGACAAATCTCAGCATCTACGAGATCCTTTCGTGTTGTTAAAGTTAATTTACCTCATCCAGCCGCCTGTAGACTGAACTGATAAATATGTAACGTTGTAATGCACCGCCACAGACTGACAGCACTACCCCGACTCTCAGCGTGCACCCAGATGAACTACATTACGTCTCTGTTGAGCACGGTGTTATAATGACACGAGACAGCTTACAAAAAGACTGCTGAGAAACATCAAAAGCTATCAATCTGAATCGCTGGTTGAAGGACGGATGGATGGAGCGAGTTTGGAAATGAGGACAAATGTTAAAAATGACTTCACACGGTGTGTATATAGAGGGTTGTCTTGTCTAGGGTGGGAGATGAAGAAAGAGTGTGTAGCAGAGAGTGGGGTGGGTCATCTTTTTGGCATGCGGCCATGTAGCCAGGCCATTGGCAGTAATGGAAGCGGTAGGTAGGTACTTGTTAGGGCAACAGTCACGGACACAATCATCACTATGTAAGGACCACTCCACATAGTGGGCAGATAAGTGGGTGACCCCCCCTCACCCCCCCTTTCTCTGCGTGTCCATATTAGTCACTCTCTGGAGGAGAGCGGGATAAATATAGGGCCTGGCTGTGTGCTGCTAAGGCCTTATGAGCTTGCACCCCGAGACAGATACAGCCCATGAGAAAGACAGGGAGTTAGCTGGTGTGTGTACGAGTGTGTACGTGTGTATACGTGTGTGTGTGTGTGTGTCTACATGTCCACAGGTGCACAGGCCTTGCTGCTTGGAGGGACGGTTATGGAAAATGTGTCACAAGTATAGGACAGTGACAGACGGAAATGTCAAGTTCATGGGGTGTCATGGTCGCTCCGGGAAGCTATATTGAGGGTCATCTTTCTCTGCAAATTCCCACCAAAAAAAAAAAAAGAAAAAAAAAAAGTTAATTACGAGTCTACCGCAGAGTGTTTGCAGTCAGAGCAAAACAGGGTCAGGACTGATAAAGAGAGAGGAAGATACCAGGCCGTACTAAAGATAGATTTTCATCAACTGGCACAGAGGCCAGTTAACACAACCTGCCCAGACCCACTGTCATCTGTTTGTGTGTGTGTGTGTGTGTTACTGATGACCTTTTTTTTTTTCTCCCTTTGGATACCCGGAGACATCGACCTCAGTGAACTTCACAAACCTGTCCAGGCATGCTGTTCTGATTTGAACAAAATACAAATAAACAGGAAGCTCAGTATAACTTAATGCTGGTCAAATGAGGTCACAAGTAGCTCATGTGGGACAGGATTCAGTTTACAGTTTTGATAGCATGTGGTAAAAAAAAAAACCCAAAGTCATAAATTTCGTGTACTGTACTTTATAACACATCCGTTTATGAAAATATACGACGCACGGCAACAAATTGGAGCAGCTGTATTACACTGGCTCATGTAGTTCACTGGAGCTAATCACACAAACTTAAACCTCGTTAAGTCGCTTATTTGATTTTAGATGCATCACATGCAAACACACATACGTGCAAAGCATAGGTGGTGACCTACATCCTGGTTGCCCGTATCTCTGTCGGCCTGCTCGGGCTTCTCAAACAAACACGGGCCTCAGCTTCTCACCCCCGTCTTCCTTTTCTCTGGAAGTGCGCAACACCCACAGACACACACACACACACACACTTAAACAAAACCAAAAGAAAAGCCCGGCGGAAGAGAGGTGTTTACTGGCATTTTCTAAAATTGGCGGGATAACAATGGTGTTTTAGATGCCATTTAACCACAGGTAACACTTAACTCCGTCAACAGCCTCCAGCCTTGTAATTACTCACTCAAACCCTGGTTAAACATTAAGAGGCCTACTGACACTATGGCGCACACACTGAAAACAAACACACGCAAACATTAAAAACACACACACACGTGACCTCACTACTGTAGCTATAAATCAAAAAGGTACTAAACATCGCCCGTGTTGTGATAGGGACTCGTATCTATTCTGAGCTATTCAAATAAGAGCGGTGATAAAAAAAAAAAAAACATCACCATCATCCAATATGGCTGACGACAAAACCAGGAAGTTAGAAGATTCCTACATCTGCTGCTATTTACTGGACACACGTGCCTGCCAGGATACATACTCACACACTCTCTCTCTCTCTCCCTCTCTTTCTCTTTCTCTTTCTCTCTCTCTTTCTCTCGCTGTAGCTGCTTCTCATAAAACTAAAGAAAAAAAATGTTTGGGAATAGCAGCCCTAATGAAGACTAAATGTTAAGTTTACTCAATAAAGCTCGAGGCACAATCATGTGTGAAACAGCTGAAAAACAACACAGCCAAGCTGCCCTTGACTTTCTTCAAAAACTCACGATGGAGAGGCAAATTCTGACACAGGGCACAGCTCATTAAAGACTGCACGAAAATGTTACGAAACCCACATCATCGTCATTTAATCCATTTACAGTAATTTTCTACATTAAAAAAAGGCTCTTAATGTGAAACTACCACCATCCATCACACCTTACACATGTTCACACAATCAGTATGACGCTCAGACAAACAAACAAACAAACAGGGAGGGACACTAAATATCCTACAAAAATCTCTGATATGATAAGCCGGTGACGTTGCTTGAGTGTGTGTCTGGACCTGTGAGACAGGTAGGATGATTCACGCTGGATGTGGAGTCATCATGTCTTAGTACGGTCAAAAAAAGGAGCAATGGGATGAGTAAGATCCTGCTACGTCATCAGGAAATACATTCAACACTGATTGGGACACTCTCCACCCCATCAACACCAGCCAACTTATTAATGTGACTATGCTTGTTTGTTTAAACCATTAGTTTACCAGTAATATACAGTACAGATGCATACTATCCCAGGTTTGTTTGTTTTTTTGCATTAAATTTTCTTACAATTTATATTCAGCAAACGTTTGGTTAAAGTAAAGCACAGACAAGTATTAAGGCTAATTATTGTTTATTGGGTTTAGTTCTGAGTTTCATGAGTTATGTCTTTCCTTGTTACTTACCATACCCACCATGTGCTTACCAAACATAAGGAAGAACTGCCCAACTACTTCCTGTATGTATACACTGGTGATGTCAGTGAGTTGGACTAAGCATGGGGGGATTTATTTTATTCAATTAAAGGGTTGATTTCATATCTTTATGATTTATTCTTGTTAACGAGTAGCATTGTTAAGTGCCAATTGGTTAAGAGGGTTAGGACAACCCTGCAGTAATGCTTCTGCCTAATAGAGTAAGGGGATGTAAGGGGAGAGTTGTAGGTTTAGAAAGCTCAGAGGATGCTGTGTGCACATGTTCATGCCTTAGTTGAGTATTTTAGGTCAAGCCAGTTCATTTTTGATTGTTTGTATTCTTTTCATTTTTGGACCACACGTTCTTTTTGTTGTTACACCGGACTGAATAAATCAGTTTTTACTCAGTCTGCCTGCCTATCACCTTCCTTGTCACTTGAGTTACACTACATCACACTGATGTCACAAAACTGTTTCTAATGTAACAGCTCACTCACAGTCAAGGTGATGTTGTGATTTGATACATTATTACTACTAAAATGAGGACTCAAGGCTAGAAACATGAAATATAAGTCGATACACTAATTTCAGTCATTTGAGTGTAATTTCTTCTTTAACTGTGAAGTTGTGATCATCAGTGTAAGTGTTGTAGTTTAGTTTGAATGGGACTCTGTAACTTCATGGTACTTTAATTTATTAAGATGTGTATTAATATCCCATATAAAACAACCCCAAACTTCACTCTATTGCAAGCTATATCTACCCTCCATTATTTTTCTGATTAAATAACTTACAGCTGGTTGATCTGATTCTTTGACACCACCGCGTCGTCGCTGAAGTAAGGCACCATCTTGGCCCCGCAGCAGGAGCAGAAGCTGACCGCCGACGAGCTGTCGGAGCCGGACACCGCGTCCTGGGTCATGCCGGCGAGAGGAGCGCAGATGGAGGAGAGTGTCAGGTGTTAACAGTCCGGGAGGAAAACTTTTATTCCTTTCCCACGGTCATGAGCTCCTTCATTGCAAGGAGGCAAACACCTACTTCCCTAAAGTGGCAATACGGTAGAAAAATGACGAAATATTCCGCGAAAGATGCAACGCAAGAAAAGAGAGGTTTCCAAAGTGAGATAATGTAATTAAAAAAAAGTTCTAAGTCGGGCAGACTATGTTCTTGCTCCGGACAGTAACGACTAGATGTCCAAGATCTGTCAAGAGAGAGAAAGACAGTCCCATATTGAACGATTTTCCGTCCTGGTTTTAAACGTGATTTATCCCCGTTTGGAGTAGCAGTACAACCGCTACCACGTACAGTACAGAGACATATGACTTCGGTCAAACTCTCACCGGGGAAGTCATAGGAGGGAGGAGTTGGAGACACGTGTTTTGGGGAAAAGTAAAAGAGAGCCAATGACGACAAGGGGGGGGAAGTACGACGGCCTACAGTACAGGCGCTTCTGCATCGACGCTGCCTGAAGCTTGAACAGTTTGTATACAAGGTGCTGGCAACTTCAGGTATTTACTCATGCTGCTGATTACACTGTGCAGTTCAGGTATGCTTATCAGTGTACTGCCTGGCTGTAATGTTTGGTTAAAAGCAGCACAGTCCTGGCACTGAATGGTTGCATTAGAGATAAAACAGTAAATCAGACTAATACAGTTTACTAATCCTAATAATAGTAATAATAATAATAATAATAGGTTAATATTGTTAGAATCAGCTGCTTACTGAGTATTCTGATACAACAGGGATGTACTCTTTCAGCTAATGTAATAAAGAGTCAATTAAAAACCTATGTGGGCTTTTGGTTTGGCATTCAGCTCACTTTTCTCATAACCCTACCCGTTTCTCTCTCTCAATGCAAAAAACCTTGAGGTCTTGTTACATAAGGATGGAGAAACAGGTTGAAGTTATCCAGACGGAGCTGCTGCAGTCACAGGCCTGGATAAGTAGAGATATACTGGAACTTGTCTTCTCAAGAAAGTGGGATGTGTGTGTGTGTGTGTGTGCATGAAGCATAAACTGACATACTTCATGCTGTGAGATGGGCAACATGTTTTGACTCATTTTATAGCCTATTAAGCATTTTATATTCCACTGGCAGGCCTACGTCTAGACTGGAGTCCTATGTAAGCTGGTAACTATTTAATAAAATCCCTGCTATACAGAGCACCTCATCATATTCACACCAGCTTGTGCCAAGTGGCCTAAATAAAAGATAAAAACATCTCAACAGTGCAGCTAAGCTTAATACTCAGGTCCATGGCCGCCCTGCTTTATGTTTTGGCTGTTATCAATAAGGCATTTCACTGAGAAATAGGGGCATTACAAAGAATGTTGTTATACAACACACCTTTGGCTCAGTGTCCGAAACTTTCCAGCACACTCTTGTAATCCCCAAAGTACGATTGTGCTCTGGGTACATGAACACCCCTGAGCTGGGAGGTGTGAGGGGTGGGGTGGGGGGCAACTGTGGCTTAATGTGCCACAGATCCAACATGTGTTGAAATGTTAAACTGAGTGTTACATGTGGACAGGAAGAAGAATTTGTGATAAACATCTTCCTACGCAACATCTCAAAATGTGGCGTCACACGCAACAAGTCTCACATTTCATATTTCTCAGAGTTTGGTGCATTACTCATGTTTTCACTTAACATTGCGACATGTGGAAGTAGTATGTTTGCTCACATTATAGGTAAACAAAGTTTGTTGTGTAATATCAACACGCATCTATTTTATGCTTTTATGACAGATGTTATGTTTCTGTATTGCCCCTATTATATTGTATTTTATGTGTTCTTATGAAGTGTGCTCTGCTACACATACAGTATTGTTGTTCCTGCTTTGACGTATTTCATAGCTGTCATTACACCTGCCCGTGGACTGCAGTTGAAAATGAGCCAAGATAATTACACTGGCACATTTATTAATGGACACTGACCCTGCAACTTTAAAATGTACAAATAAAATACATGGGACTCAGTCTTCTAAATAACAATAAAAGTTGTCACTACATACTGCAGAGTGATATCACTAAAAATATTCTTAAATTGAAGTTAGACATAAGGGCACCAGGTTTTAGATAGATAATAACAATATAAACATGTGCAGTAACAAAACAGGAATGTCTGTGGCAAGCGCTCAGAGCTTTGAAAGTTTCAAATTAGAAGTGTTAGGAGAATCTTATAAACACTGCAAATGCAAACTAATAAAAATTAATTGTGAGAAAATCCTGAACACTAATTTCCCTTTCTTCCATCATTGCTACATTTTGAGCAGGAACTCAATCACATTATTTGCTTGAAGCTATGATTACTTTCCTCTGTTTGCGTGTCCTAACTCAATGAAAATGATTCCTACATGGCTTGTTTCTGATGAGTCAACTGAGTAATTCATGCAGTTCATTGAGAAATCCCACAGTCTTTTAAATGTTTGGAAGATGTATGCTAAATATTTCCCACAATCACTAATGATACCTTTTACAATAAGTTGTTTTCAGACTAGACTCTGCATGTGTTCAGCACTGAGCAAAACTGATTACATCAAATATGAAACAAACACACACAGACACCTGCGCTCCTGTCAACGCACTACATTTGACTACGTCTCATTTTCATATACTACTCTTGCTTCACAAGCAGGTTGACCAATGAACTCTGCTAACGGCTGTAAACACACCGTCAACACACACACACACGTGCACACGCACACACACACAGACGCTCTGTTGATCTAGTCATGTGGTTCTGTTTAGTGTCGTCAGATTTACT
This sequence comes from Scomber japonicus, assembly GCF_027409825.1. Lineage (NCBI taxonomy): Eukaryota > Metazoa > Chordata > Actinopteri > Scombriformes > Scombridae > Scomber > Scomber japonicus. The sequence continues at coordinate 11,744,658 of NC_070583.1, forward strand.
GGCACTCGGCGGGACCTTAGTTGTCTGCCGGCTGGTAACACGAGAGGCTGTTGTGATGTTTAGCCGAGCCCGACACAAGTTGCGCAATTGTCGTCTTCCTGTCCCAAGAGGGGAACAGACAGAAACGTGTGGGTCAAAGTTACTGTGGTCAGGGGAGAAGGAGGGGTTGTGTACATGTATATTAGTATAAGTGTTTGTGCGTGGGAGTCCCCCTAGAGAGCCCTACCATTGTCTTAAGCATGAAACCAGCTGTTAACCATCTATTGAGCTAGAGGTGGGCTACTGTCAGAACACTGTTCTACAATAAAAAGGACTTTCCAAAGCCATACAATATGCAGCTATGAATCACCGTAAGTTAACAATAGAAATATTCATCTTGATGTGTAAAACGTCCATCATTTCTAAAGGTAAAGGAGTATGGATCGGTTGTAGCGGTGGCCCAAAAAACACCTGGCCTCGACACCTTCAGACAAGCACAATCAAAATACTTTTCAAGATTGAAAACAAAACAAAAAAAAAATGCACAAAGTAAACAACAGCCTGGGCTACAACACCTTAAGTTCAAATGTTTGCTGTGCTGACCGCTCAGCCCACTCGATCGCGATAGGAGCGCTTAACCTTGGAGAAACTGGGAGCCCTCTTTTACAGCCAGATAAGACAGACAAAGGCCGACCTGTTAGTAAGAAGCAGTCTGTGTACAGTAACAACATGTGCTGAGAGAAGCACTGGCTGATAATCTGCTAATATTCTCACTCTGGGTTCAAACATTTTGTGTTGGATGATTTTTTTTTTGTATAATCCTATTTTCATACTACAGTAAATAACAAATGCTGTACTTTGAATCCATTATGCTCAAATGTGGTATATTCTCTGTTACATCACAGAATGAATTTAAGTAAGTGCAGTGAGGGAATGAATTTAGATTAATTTTAGAAGCTTTTTTGCCACATCTTGCATCATAAATACTGCATGTTTAACTTCATGCCCCATATACAGTCTCTCTGGTTTTACTGGGAGACTTTGTCCATGTAATCACTAATCTGGGACAGGGAACGCTCCATGTTTAAACAGCAGGTGTGTGGAGACAGGGAGGCAGGTGTGTGGTATCTAGCATTGAGTTGAAATGACAGAGGAACAGCCCTCCAGCTTGAGAAAAAGGCATGTCTCCACACGAGGAGACATGCTGCTAGTTGTTCGTTACTGCACCACCTCGTCCTTCTTGTTTTAATTGCGGGCTCTTTTGATTCGCGGCCTGATGAACTTGCTCTGCTTGTGTGTGCATCTGGGCCAGAGCTGCTGTGTAAAGCCATCACATGGATGCTAAAATGGCACAGGAAGAGGCTTGTAAGGCCATTTATTCTGATGAGTCAAGTGCCAGAATGTAGGTTGGTCACGTCATGTTCCTCCAAAATACTAGTGAGTCTAGAGGCTATTAAAATAAGATTAATAAAATCTAATTATTTTTTTAAAATTATTATTATTAATATTATTACTGTCCTAACCAACAAAGAACAGCATGACCTGTACATTCTGTAAAAGGAAATGCTGTACAGCAGGGAGACAATGGACAGACAGGTCAGGTCAGAGAGACAACAATTGAAAAGCAGCTCTTATTCTCTCACATCCACAGCGTCCTCTGACTACAGGAGACACAATACTCCCAATTTAGCAGTCGTTTGTCCTTTATACAGACGCTCTGAACTGCAAACAGAAGTTCAAATAGGTCATGAATGGTCTGCTTTACTGATATTAAACAATTTATCTCTGTATCAAACCTGTGTACTTTGGGTGACTGGTGCAACACCGAGTGATTAGTAGCCTGGGAAACATGACTGCAAAAAGAGGATCCTGTGAGTCCTGGTGGAGGATCCATAAAGTCATGGCCTACATTTTAGCCACTCCTTGTTACAGGAGTTTGTAATTTGTTTTTAATCTTCATTTTCTCCTCTTAATCCATTAATATGATATCTATGTCTAGACTTGCAGTATACGACATTCTTGTGCACAAGGTTTAATGTGAATACATATTCACAGTCCAGGTGTGTGAGAGTTGTATTAAAAAAAAACTAATTTGACCGTGCAAACAGTGTGTTTAAATCTTGTGATCCTGTGACCTCTGCCAGCCGTGTCATGTCACATGATATCCCTGCAGCGCGGTCACAAGAAGAGGTAGGAAGCAACTCCTTTCATCTTTTTCATAAGTTGCTGTCACAATTTGTCCGAGAAACACAATAACACCCTCAGAAGTCGGTTTCCTAACCAAATAGGAAAAAAAGAAAGTCTCATCAGCAGCACCGTCCTTGACAATCGGTGTCAGTCCTGAGGCAGCTGAGTGTGTCGGTAGAGGTTCATTATTGCTCTGCAGTAATGTTGTACTTCATTGGTGTGGTGCAGGGGGAGGCACTCACACAGCTGTTTGTGAGTGTCTGCATGAAAGAATCGTTGACACAGAAAGAGAGAGAGAGAGAGAGAGAGAGAGAGAGAGAGAGAGAGAGAGAGAGAGAGAAAAGAAAGAAACGTCTTTTGAGAAGTGAGAAAACAATACAGTGTGAAAATATTACTGAGCTGCAGAAAGCCACAGTTGCTCTTAGTTTCAGTGGGCCCCTATACAATATATTGGCCCGTACTGCTGCTTGGATCCATATGTAGGGTGGAGAGCGCACAGTTAATTGGACCTCAGCTCTTATGTAATACGCATTAAGGGTCACTCAGCAAGGCCTTTGGCTGCACCCTGCAAGTCTGTGTGTGTGCGTGTGTGTTCAAACGTTGAGCAAATGGCGGGCTAGATGAGTAGTGCCAAATGGTAAAAGAGGACCATAATGATGTATGCTGTTGGGAATACTGGCTCCGTGTGTGTGTGTGTGTGTGCGTGTGTGTGTGTGTACGCACACGCATCAGTGGGTATGACTTCACCAGCTGCTGCTTCTTCTTTATTGTATTACCTAACAGATAATTGGGACCACATGTTATTTTAGGCACGAATGGGGTGTGTTAACGGCTCGCAGGGGTCATGTCACCATGTTTCAATTTTCAAATATATGTGACATAACCGAAAATGTTTTCTCGTCTGTTCCACAGTGGGTTAAATTCAACTCTGCTCCGAGTTATATGTACTCAACAAGGCACTTGGCTTATAGTGTATCATGCCAACTGCTCTTGCTTTATAACATGAGTAACTGAAGTCATAGATTGAGAGGGTGTTCCATATCATTTCTCCTGCTGACAACATTATGTTGTCAGACCAGTTTGTGAGAGCAGGATATCTAAAGAATTTGGAAATACACTTCAATGAAAGTTATCCATAAGACAAGGAAGAAGTGATTAGTTTTTAGTGTATATCAGTATAGGAATGTGAGGTAGAATGCTTTTTTGAACATTTTTAAATACAAACAACAGATAATGTGACACATCAGTGCTATTGCCTCTTTTCCCCCTTGTTTAATATCCAGCTGTGTAAATTCAGCACATTGCTACCACCAATACAGTCTTGTGCTTAGCCAAAAAATACAAAAATGGTGACAAATGAAAGGCATACTGTACAGCATGTTCCTGTGAACATAATACTTAGAGGGCATGATTTGTATTTGTGAGCTTATATAAGGGTGTTTCCTCTTTGCTAAACAGTTAAAAGGTAGAGAGAGTGGACAAACTGGAAAGGTAAGAGGACTTAATATAATTCGAAAAAGACACCCAAGATGATGTTCTTCACTCTAACTATGAGTCATTTGTAGATGAAATAAGTTCAATATGCTGTTGAGAATAAACTCACTCATGTTTTGGCTTTATTTGCCAATTCGTGTGTGCAGAATAAAAATGACTTGGGGCCTGACAGTTATTGTGCATGATCGTGCTGTGTGAGTGAGCTCAGGCCTGGAGACGACGGCCCTCCTAACGACTCCGGGCCTGTGGGAGCCTGACTGGCTTTTTTTTCAGATGCGTTTGATTTGGCCAGTCTCAGTGGGCTTATGCAGTGTGAAAGGGTCCAAGACATGCATGAATGAAATGTGAGAGTGATCCTGGGCCACAGCCAAAACCCAAGGGTGAAGAAAAAGCAAATGACGCAGAGGCACTGCTTTAATGCTGAAATACTGCCATGACTCCGTAACTCTGCTGTCTTATCCTTGTATTATAATTGTAATTTTCTATTATGTCTTAAGTTTATTTTATCAATATGGATCACAGATGTGTCCGAAATTCTTCTTCTTCTTTACAGCACCAACATTCAAAACAGACACAATGCCGGTGCAGACATCCAGATATCTATTTGAGAGTCAGACTTCTTGTTGAAATCTGGTTTTATCTGTTATGTGGCGGGGTTTATGACAAACATTTGTACCAAGCATTCAGTGCTGCACTGTGTCTGATGTCTACAGCCTCCTGACAGGATGATAATCTTTCCCTCAGTCTGCACCGGCCTCAAAGGGCAAGATATGAACTGTCTGAGTTGTCAGTCTGGCCCAGCGGGAGCTTATCTGTCCAGTCTTACTGCAGTGTCCATCTACCTGCTGTATTAACCAGTATTAAGATCAAAATATGAGTCATTACTAATAACCGTAGGATGCTGAACTGTCAGGTACTGACAAGTTTTTACCTTTTACTCTTGTGTATTGATATTTCGTACAATGTATGTTTTTTATAAGCTACTCGATGCCCACATTTCCCTCAGGATCAATACAGTGTCTCTCTATCTAACATACATGAAAAGCTTGACACAGAAAATCAAATGATGAAGTCAGACTATTTAGACGGCACTTCAAAGCTTAGATTAGTCTGCAAAAGCCAATTACAAAGTCCATTATAAATGGGATGACTTGTATAGGCTTTGATGTTCCACTCCCTGTTTAATCATTGTGTGCTACCGTCTCCGTGGACACTCTGTTAGAGTAATGCAGGCCTAACAAGTGGGTAGTAGCCATCTGTACAGTGAAGAACAACTTTCCATATGGCGGTGCGATCCCCGGCTCCTCCAATCCACATGTTGAAGTGTCCTTGGGCAAGATGCTGAACCCCAAATTGCTCTCAAAGGCTGTGCTAACAGTGTGTGAATATGTGTGTGAATAGGTCAATGTTGACATGCAGTGTAAAGCACTCTGACCGGTCGGATGAGTAGGATGGCTCTATATCAATGTAGTCTATTTACCATTTAGCATTGAGCAGAGGGACTTGGCTCTGGATACAGTAAAGTGATAAAGCCACCTGAATCTACAAGAGACAATCACAGTGGTGACGTCCTTGTCTTTTGTAAAGATTCAGATACGTGCGTCAAAAGCAAATTATCTACTCAACCACAGCCATAAGGTAGAATCATGCAAATCAAACCCCAAACTCTGACATGAAGCGCCAGACATAAATATTGACAATAGTACTCACAAAGACACCATTTGTGCTAGAGAAAATCATTACTGCCAAGCGACCGTGGCACAATCCTCAAAAGACACTCGTTACTCTCAAAAGACTATGTGAAACTGTACTGTGTATTTCAGCTGTAAAATATGTATATAACCCCTAACCCTAATTTACATCATTTGTTTTTATTGAGACAGTTTCTTGCTGTGCATAGCTATAAAAACTCACATTTTGCATTTCTCTTTCATACCACTGTTGTAATAAGGTGTATATTGAATAGAGGTATGGTGGTAGAAAAGGTGCAAAATAAACTGAGAATCTGAATACTGACTTCTTGTGTATGACATGAGCTTTGATGGATAGTATTAAATTAGCTGTAGAGGAAATGTAACTTCACCTATGTGAAACACTGTTTAATTGGACCCATAATGACACCATTCCTTCTACTTGGTAGTGTTGGTTTAAGCAATAATAATGGGGATTTTAATCATGATGGCACTGATGCACTGCTTAATTGATGTGAGTTGGCCTATAGGAAATCAAATGACGTGTTGTGCTGCAAAGTATAAAACTCATATTACAACTGCATTCATGTGATAAAAACTGTAACACAAAATGTGCTCAAGCAAAGCAATCGAGGAAAAACTGCAATACTGATGTGATGCACAGCCTCCCCCTAGTGGCCAGATTCTCGAACTACAGCTTCCAGAGCTGAGGTAAATGAGAGAGTCCAGGAAACTGCAGATACAGGAGGACAAAACAGGAAGGGGTCTCACCTTCTGGGCTGGGAGCGACACTCATCTTCAGCACTGCCCGACTCCTAGAAAGACAGACAGGAGGACAGAAAAGAAAACCCATCATTCTACACCTGCATCACTTCACATCAGTCCGCTACCAGCAGCTAGACCACATTTTATCGCTTTGACCGAAGAGACTTGTGAGGCTATTTGGACCACCCGCTGAGTCAGACTCAATTAACCTTCCATTAAAGGAGCACTAAATTGGCTGGCAGCGGCGTCAAGTCTTTCATCCGTGATTTCAGTCACAAGGCAGAGCCTGGCATGGCATTTTAGCTGACGGATAAGGCTGAAACAGACTGACTGTCCGTGCCCTTCCCCTTTGCTGCGACTCCAAAATGCAATCATCCCTCCCCCACCAAGAAACCAACGCGGCACACACAGTCCAACACACACACACACACACACACACACAGTTTTAATCCCGGCCTTTTGCTGTAATCCCTCACAAAACTCAGGGAACTTTCTCTTCATCAATCTGTGGTTCCTGGCTACTACACAGGCCAAAATACGCACGTACACACAGGGAAGCAACAACACGTACAGCGTGAACGAGCTGAAATGTGCACAGAAATACAATTAAGATGCTAATGCTGGTGCGGATAAATAATGATGAAAGAGGAAGATAAGGGGGAGAGTTAGAAGGGGTCAGGTGGAGCGGTATATTGTCCTTGGTTGGAAAGGTGGCGTTCATCTGTTCTCCTGTCCACCGCCACAGTCTGATCCAGTCTGGAGAGGCAGATGGCTGACTGACTGAGTGATGTCCTCTGCATCAGCAATCTAACAGCCTACCTTTAAGACAAAATATGGTGACACAGGAGAAATGAGAGTCCGAGCATAGACTCAAACCCTCCCTGTGCAGGCTTGTACACTCACACACACACACACACACACACACACACACACACACACACACACACACACACACACACACACACACACACACATGCATATCAGACAAAATGGCTAGCTGAGCAGATTTCAAAGGCAAATGTGATACCAGTATACCATTACCCCTCTGCAGAGCACTCACACCGACATTACTGATGTGTAGGGGACGTATACTTCCAATATGTGATTGAAACAACATACCATAATAAGCCTGGCCATGCCTGTGATATAATGTACAGGCTGATCGCTGTGGTTACCATGGTGCTGCAAGGATGTGTAGGGAGTGGTCGTATAGCCAATGAGAACAGGGGATTTGGTGTGCTGCTAGGCAGATTACTGTACACTACTACCACTGTAGGGTGGCTGCTCCCCACTGTGATGAAGGCAAATAAGACCAGCTGTAAGAATCAATGGGTCAGTCATTTGAAACCTGTGTTCAACGTAGCAAAACACTGACTGACGGTTAGGAGGAAGCACACCGGCAAAAACGCCTATCAGAGATATGCAGAGGTGGAGATGGCAGTCCAGCTGTGCTTCTCATGACTGTTCATCTTTCTTTCTCGAGCTCATTCCTGTCTCCCCACTCCTTTTCACCCTCTCTTTCTCTCTTCACACCCCTCTCTGTTTTCTCATGCCTTTCCCAGGTTTCTGCCCTCTCGCAGCACCAGACATCTCACAAGGGAGCTCACATGGCTGTTTCCCATCAGCAAGAGTCTCATGACAAGCATGCTGGTAACCTCGCTCTGGGATCTTTTCACCGCCATCAGAGCTATAAACCTGCAGTACTGAGTCTCAGATTTATAAATCCATCTTAAATTCATCTGTGTCGTTTCTTTCACTCTGGCAGACTCGTCCATTTTTTAAGGTCATGTGTCCACACATGTCTTCCAAAGACATAATCAAATGAAAGCTCTGAGCTGAGACATGATGTTTTTTATGTGATGTAAAATTACTCTGTTCATGTTGTTGTTTCATTAGATTTTCTCCCCCCAACCATCAGCCTAGTTCTTACAACCACACCCAGCCTTTACATGATGTTGATGTTTGTTGACATCTCTCTGCTGGGGATTTTCCTAATCCATTCATCTTCATTTGCATGGCTGTTCCAATGTGATTCTCCAACAGACCAGCCTGCAGCACTTAAAGTCATCGCAGATGTCCAGAGGTGAACCAGAGGTCTGAATCCTGAATCCATGATGTTACTTTTTAACATCCTAGTTCTTTGCATAGGAAAGTATAACAGAAATCTTCTCCCATACAAACATCATAGCCTTGGGTCAAGGCATATTACAGTGTAGGTCTTATCTATTGCAGCCATACCACCATCCATGCCTCGGTCTGTGTGTCAAGAGCCTGAGGCCGGACGTGGGAAGCCTCAAAGTGTCAGAGGGGATAAGAGGACTGTCCCACTGCGCCCAACACGCTCTGACAGGCCTGTCACACTAACCTGCTTTCCAGGCAGCTCCTCTCTCTTCACTGTCACTCCAACTAACCAGCAGTAATGGAAGTCAATGCAGTAGATATGAAACTGGCATGACTGCCAATATGGGCACAGAATCATATTACATGTTTATAATGTTCTCATAATAACCAAAAACTCTGGAGTGACTTCGGGTTCTGGGTGGAGCAGGTGAGATAACTTAGCAAACATGAGCTCCAACTGTTAAGCTTGCTAAATTAATGCGAGTTTGCAAAAAAAAAAAAAGGACACTTTTTTAACATGAAGCTGAGCCAGTTAACTTGAATAACTTGGCAGACAAGCCCCGTATCGCTCAGCGGGACTGGGAGATTAAGTTTCAGGATGAAGCTAGGCGCTGAGTTAGCCGCCCATGCACACACGCGCGCGCACATACACACAAACACACACACACACACACACACACACACACACACACACACACACACACGGCCAGCAGTGAAAGCTGGGAGACAAACTGAGCCAAATGTCACACCAGTTCACGGATACTCACCGACACAGAGGGGCTGGAGGTGGTGCTGGGTGTCGGCGACCGTTGTACGGTGACCAGCGCCATCCCGGCTGCTGCTGCTCACACTTCGGTCACCTCGGAAAGTGAAGGGCCGGGACAGCAGGCATTGTTTTGGGGCATTAACTCCGCCGAGCTCCCGGGGTTATTCCTCTGGTCGTTGCCTAGTTCCCTCCTCCTTGACGCCAAGCTCAACAGAATCACTACTGACTTCCGGTATGTCCAATTTCAGAACAAAAGGTCACAATCAGAAAAGGCACAATCTGAGTTTATGATGATGATGATGATCATCATCATCATCATCATCATCATCATCATCATCATCATTATTATTATTATTATTATTATTATTATTATCATCATCATTATTTGTAGTTTGTTATTAGTATTCTATACAATATTTCTGCTGAAATATCCAGATTCGCAGTGTTAATTAAACACATTTTTAAATGAATGTGCAACTCGTAAACTTCAGTACGTATCAGTATCAAGTTTTAGAGTTTAAGAACCACTGCTATAATGAAGCAGGAACCACCACACATTTGCTTTAGTAGTGCATATTCCTATATTCCAAAACAAAATTTAAAATAGTAACATTATCTTAAACCACTGTGCACAAACATGTCTGATATAAAATTATTAATCTTACAGTTTTCCCTTTAAAATAACCCAAATTAAAACCACAATTTAAATAATTCGTTACCTAAAGGGAAAGGCCAATCCTGTGCTCTTATTTTGACAGGTAAATCTTGTAACTTCTCATATTGCAGTTGACTTAATATTAATGGGATCACTCGCCGGTGTCAGGCGCATGCGCCATAGACACCAGCTGTCAAACGGTTGCTGGCTTCTTAATGAATACTTGCACTCCCATTCATCCAAAGGTCCATAGCAATCAATCAATTAAGATGAGAATAATAATGATCAGTAGGTGAAGATACTAAACAGCTTCCACTCTGTAGAGACTGTGTATGTATGAATGTAGACTGAGGTATATTAGATAGGTGACATAGAGCATCATGAATAATGCATCCTTGTGTTCGTTTCTGTTCCTATAGGATCTGCTGCATGAGGAGACCTGACCTTACATCTCCGTGCATCCATGTTTTTCAGTTACACACCTCTCCTGGGAGATGAAATGTGAGGGTGGGGTGTGAAAGCAGGGGGAGGTGTGTGTGTGTGTGTGTGTGTGTGTGTGTGTCTGTCTGTGTGTGTGTGTGTGTGTGTGTGTGTGTGTGTGTGTGTGTGTGTGTGTGTGTGTGTGTGTGTGTGTGTGTGCAAGAGGTGGAGGATGGTGAAAGGGAAGTCATAGGAGGGTCACGAGAGGAGATATACAACACCTTAACAGAACCTATAGCTCAAGGAGCCTTGGCGGTTTTGACGTCAAGTGCCACAAAGCATATACCTTCCTCCTGACTTCTCATGGTCATGGCGTTTTATTTGGAAGAGCAACATTTCACATAATCAAAGTGGATGCTCAGAGGTGAGGCCAGCGTTGGAGACAGGAAGAAAGGCGTGGATGGGTGTGAAGCTGAGGTCTATGTGAGGAAAGCAGTCTCATTTTGATTCACTTCATTGCATTATCTGGGTCATTGCCTCCTCCTCCTCCTCCTCCTCCTCCTCCTCCTCCTCCTCCTCCTCTTCTCCCTGTCCTCCTCAGTGTTCCTTACCCTCCTCCATCCTTTTCATGTCCTTCCTTTTTTTATCGATCATCCAATAAGTCTAAGTGTTAAAACATTGGATAAGATGAAGAGAAAGAAAGTGTGAAACAAAAAAAAATAGTGACAAATGGGGATGGGGATATTAGGGGTTATTATTAAGGAAACATAAAGAAAAGGTAAAAAATTTCATTGAGATTGAAGAGGGTGGGAGTGGAAGATGGAGAGATGGGGGACTGTAAAATCTGAAATGTGAAAGTAGAGATAAAAATAGAAAAGCCAAATGATAGAAATGATTGCAAATAGAGGAGTGGCAGAATGATTGATGACTCCTTCACACACCCTCCCTCCTCCATATCTCACCCTGCAATTTGGGTGTAGCCAATTGGGCCTGTGTGTGTGTGTGTGTGTGAGAGCCAGCAGCTGTGCATTTGCATGGGTATATTTAGATTTATCAATCTACATGTATTTGTTTTAAATAAATGTTGAAGTCTTTGGGTTTACTGAAAAGGGAGACAAACTGTGCATATGTGTATCCATGACATCTCAGCTGGAGGTAGCGCTCATCTGGGGGCTCATCTCTTTTTTTGGGGGGGGGGGGGGGGGGGGTATCCAAACCACAGAGCCTCTCCAATAGTTAGAATGACTACATGGATGACAAAAGAGCAGCTGATGCAAAGTCACTTATTGAGGGTAAATGTGACTTCCTCCGCAGAGAAGTAGCTACATGAAGCAGAGGGTGACAGACATAGTGTGCAGGAGAAAACAAGATTAGGATTAGAGAAGAGGATGATTGTACTTCAGGGACTTTAGTCAAAACAGAGACAATAGGACTAAAGACAGTCCCGCTTGTAATTAAAGCTCTGCTCCTCACTAGGGATTGGATCACAGACTAGTGTGTGTGTCTTGTGTGCTTGTGTGATTGATAGAGAGATGAGGGTCTGTTATCTTAACATATGTGGAATGAGGAGTAAAATAATAAGCAAACTTCACATTTTAGGTTCACTACTGGTCAGAGAGAACACTCATTTGCAGCTTCCCCACTACAGTTTAACATACACTGTTGAGTTATGTATCCAGTGAGTGATTTATTCACTTATTCTAGCAAATTAAATAAAAGTGCTGCACAGTGTTGTCATTGTCTATTACTGACATTCCTTTTTTTTCTCATCCAGTCTACACACTAATCCCTTCACTTATCTCCTCTCCACGGAGCATCAGCCCCCCCAGTGGTAAACTCCCAAAACCAGCTATTCTGATTATAATGTGATGATACTCTTTCAAACCAACAGGGGGGGGTATGATCCCATTTAAAATCAACTCATACCCGAGAGACTGAGATGGAAGAATCAATTGCAACTGCATCAACTGCCAATCCATGAGTTGTCCAATGTGTGTTTAGCTTTGTTTTTCTATATTTTGCAGTTATAGTGTGCATCCCAGAGAGTTTAGTTTTTCAATGTAAAGATCTAAGTGGCATTCTTGCAAGATGAGAGATTAAAAAACGTTTAATACAGCAAATAAGCAGCTGTGTTTCTGTAATCACACTTCCATGGTCACATGTTCAGACATATAGAGTGACCTTAGAGGGAATTGGGGTTAAACTATAATTGAAGGCAACATCCTTTACTTGACATTACAAAAGTATTTCCCAAAGCATACATGTGTTCATCATTGACTATTCCCCACCCACAATCTGATGTTTTGTAGTAGAGTATGGAATGAACTTGAAATAGGTAATTGCAGTGAATATTAAAGATCTTCATTTGTTCTTATTTTATCTTATGAGACATATTCAAACCACAGTATATTATCATTTTGTGTGGCACTGTAGTTGTTATTGTAGAGACTTTTATAAAATTGTATTAAATGCTGTAATGGTAATTCAATGTGTTATGGTGGAGAGATCCCTTGTAGTGATGGACTCAGAGAGAATTATCACCCACTCTGCAGTTCTTTTGAACTCTGCAGAGCTTTTTAATGTTTTTAGTTCATTTTCATTTTTACGGCCACACCTTCACTGTTTGGTTCACTCTCACTGCTCTCCAAATTCATTTCCAGCCTTGTTTTCTTTGAAACTCAGACAAAGCCACTGTACACTACCTGCGTCAAACCGCAGACAGATGCTTAATAAATGCTAATGAAACTGTTACAGGTTCACCATAACAATTTTATACAGTGACATTATAGAAATATTGTGTTTACAGGTTGTTCCACTGACTCCTAGTTGCCAAAAATTGACTAATATATAATTAAAGAAAATTAGCTGCACTGAAATATGTCTACAGAGAAACTTTCGTATGTGAGAATAATGAAACAAAATTGACAATTATGATGATTGTAATTTGGAGTTAATGGGCTTAAAGTAAAACAAGAATGATCAATGATACGCCTTTAAGTCAGTTAATCATTTTTGTCACTTTATTGATAAAATTGTTGAACTGCGTCATTGACCTTCATTGAGCGTGCCTCAACGTTTCTTAAGACTCCAGATCTGAATGCCTATATTATCACCTCTTCCTCCAGATGAGCCTTCATTTGATCAGTCCTCTTCTGCATCTGACTGGCTCATGTGTCCTATCCTGCTGCAGCTTCCATCCTTCATTACAGATCTCTCTCCTTCTATTCTGAGTGAGAAAAGAAATGTGGATGTTATATGTCAGCTATTTTGAACCACAGTAGTCAAAAGTTATCTACTGGAAAAGCATGTACCTAAATCCATCCACTCAGCATCATCCTCATCAATATTGTCATTGTTTTTCACTTCACTTCACTTCATCATCTCCACCAATCCCCAACCCATTTATCACTGAGACTGAGGTATATTTAATACAGGTACAAATGGGTTATGAGTTAAAAGAACAATTTAAACATAACTAATGCAGATGCTTCTGCATAAGGCACGAAAGGTCACTGGATAGTTTGAAAGATGCCTTCACAATCTCCAGATCTCAACACAAGTGAATCTGAGTTAGAATCACTAACCTAAAGACTTCATCTCCATCTTAAAGTTCTTGTTATATGACTGGACTCTCACTTGAGTCACTTTCATTGACTTGAACATAAACCAGCTGTTATTTTATGGTTCTGTGGTCATACACACCTCAAACTGTACACAAACTAAGAGCCCATGCATTTCAGAGTTAAGGAACTTTCCACTCTCTCCGTATCATGTCCTCACCTGTAATGAATAGACAACTGATCAAGGACCTCTCAGTGTATCTTGGCAACAATTATATGAGCTAAGAAAGCAGGAGTAGTGAGAAATGGAGAAAAGAGAGAGAGAGAGAGTGTGTGTTAGAGAAGAGGGCCTACTCTGAAGAGATAAGATGGTATTCTCCCTTCGTGCAAAATGAGTTCATTAGGGGGGTGAGAGACAGCCATAGCTGGGAATCAAGGTTTCTGTGCGATAAAGGGAGAGAGCGACAGATCGGAGGGAAAAAAGAGTTTCATTTCCTGTTCTTCAGAGGCAGTGGCAGTATCAGGGAATCAGCAGAGAGGCTGGGTAGAGGGGGAAAAATGGAGAGACAGGGAGGGGACAGACAGAGCAAGCTAGAGAGGTAAATGCCAGGATTTTTCTGTCAAATAATACAGAGTGACCCTCTGGATCACTGTCAGAAAACATTTCTGTAGAGAACTGAGGGGAGATACACAGAAAACGAGTTGAAAGATATGTCAAACTCTGCTGCACTCAGAAAAGTGGAAAGTCAAAGTGAGCTCCAGCAGTGATGTATTTAGGGCTATCACAGTGCAAAAGGCATGAAGGATTTCTCAAAATGACAGCAACCACAGGTTTGAGAAAGAGAGTAGGAATATACATGCACTCACAAACACAGCACCCAGGTTGGCTTGCTTAAATTAATATAAGAAAAGGGGTGGAAAGTATGATATGAGGGCTGGAATAAGAAATGAAATGAGCTGGAGTTCTTGATAGACACCTGATAGTGAGAGAGGCTGGCAGGCAACTAGGCAGATGCTGAGATGACAGGTACAGCAGAGGTGGAGGGATACGCTAGTTGTGCTGCGCTGTTTAATATAGATCTGCAGCGATAAGGCAAGACAGAGAACACAGGATGTGTCCGTCAGTCAGGGGCAGGGAGCCGAGAGGAAATTGCCACAATAAAGCACACATGCACACACATGTGCACACACATGCGCACACACATGCGCGCGCACACACACACACACACACACACACATATATATATAGGAGAAGCCCCCGAAACACAAATCAGTGTGTGGATGGATCCAGAGAGATGCAATTAAACCAAAAAGTTGCCATTTTCAGTTTCATTTTCAAACCCTCACAAACCAAGAGGAAATGAATGCTGATGTGTGGACAGCTGGAACAACTTCATGCAGAAATAATTACTTTTCTAAAAGTTTCTTTGCACTGGCTCAGGATATACTGTACTCTGGCTACATAATGCACAACTGCACATCTGTTGCAGATTGGCAAACTGCTCAGATGAGTGCGAGCTGAAGACATATTCAGCTCCGTCCCCCCCCTTGTTCTTGTTCTGTGTGTGCATGCGTGTGTGTCTAAGCAATGTTTGCTGATTGCAGATTTGTTGGATTAATCAGTGATGACAACGAACCATCACGTTGTGCACATACAGTATGGACACACAGATGCACACACTGACTGACAGACAAACAATGCTTGTCCTGGCAGGTTCAGACAGCCAGCATTTAAAAGACTCAGAGCAACATATGATGAAGCCTTTGGGTCTCACTGCACGTTGTTGTGTCAGTCTACTTTTAAATCAGTCATAATACAGACTGAACATGATTTTTTCCATAAATGAGTATAGAGTAATAGTTTTCACATGTTTATCATAGATAAAACATGGCTTACCAGATGTTGTTCTGTGTGCCAAATATGAACTGACAGCTCATTATACAGTCACTGAGGATGCTAATAGAGTTGTTACTCTCTATAAACACAGTAACAGTAAACAGTGACACACAGGGCAGCCCTGATGGACTACATTGCCAACGTTCCACTGCATTGCTGCTTGGTTGAGAACCTCATCTGCTGCTGTTTAGCTTGGTAGTTTCTTAATAGAAACATGTATCTCTACACAATGGAGGAGATGGCATAAAAGGCCAGAGATTTTAAGGGATAATTCACCAAAATCACAAAAAGGGGACTGTATTTACCATGTATCTACCATTTTGATAGTGTGTTTCAATTCATTTTCAGGCTTTCAAATATAAAAAGGAACAATGTATGAACATGTGCATGGGCAGATACCACTGGAGGTAAGGAATTCAGTGAACTGACCCTTTAAAGCACTGCCACCGGATACAAAACTATCAAACCAGTCAGAACTCTTCTGTTAGTCCCAGTAGTAAGAATATGTGAAATGTGAAGTTTTGACACTTCAAATTTTAAACACTTTTCTATCTTCACAGTACCCCATGTCTGTTTTTGGATGTAGTATATGGTGTTGGTATATTTTCAGTATTTATTATGTGTGTTCATGTTCATGTTCCTGACTGAGTATTCAATAGTTTTAAAACAAGCATCAAATACTGTGCAACATGAGACCAATGCATGAATAAAAGAATCACTCAACAGATGCTAGAGGTTATTATTTATTTCCATATATCTTTATTATCTGTCATTTCCCATATATTTATATATCTTTAATCTATACAGGTGTATTTCTCAATACAGTCTTTTATTGACATACATAGATCTTATATAAGCTTGAGAGGTACGAGAGAGAGAGGCAAGAGGGAGTTTAATTCCTTCATAGGATATTTTGGCAGTTAACAAGACAACAGGAGATCACATCACAAACACACGCACACGCGCACATACACACACACACACACACACACATTTGAAGTACAGTATACACACACATCACAGCATGCACACATAAAGGGGCTGAATACCTCTAAACCTTTTTGATCAACTGACAATCATACTGTGCACCGACATACTAACCAAGGTGCACACACACACACACACACACACACACACACTGACACATGAGTACTAAACACACACACACATTCATACATCCGTAAGGGAAGGAGACAGGTATTCACAGGATAGATTACACCAATACCAGACTGACTAGTAAATACACATGTAGATGTACAGTACTCGCCATATTTTAACTCCTGCTCCTACATACACACAGATACATACATACACTCTCTCTGTTTCCAGCACAAACGCACACACACACACACACACACACACACACACACACACACACACACACACACACACAGGCATGTGCATACACACCCAAACTCACTGATTTTTGGTAGAAAGTAAAGAGTAGTAACGCTGATTTTCAGACTATGACACTGGAAATGTTATTAGCTCTGATCCATATTTGGTTTCTATGCAGAACATCACCATGATTAAACAAAGAAAATCAGCACTATGTATCATAATAGTATGTCATATTGAAGTGTGGAAGGTCAAAATGACAGCAATGATACATTCTGAAATAATCTTATCTTAAAACATCTTATATTGCAGTTATAGAATGAAAACACATGCTCAACAGAGTGGTTCCGCCTTCTTCTTCTTTTTTTTTTTAGTGGACATAACAGTCGTCGTTTTACACACACACACACAGAGTCAAGCACACACACACACACACATGGCCACACACTTACACATTCAAGTCACCAACAGACAATGCTTCACAGTGTAAGGGAACTCATTGCAAATCCGTCCTTCGTCCGAGATGCCACCAAATAAACACAGGCTGTCAGTCAATACCTAACAGAACACAACTACAATATTGAAACATCTTTAGAAATATAAACAGAACAGATATATTTGGCTTCAGTAACAGATGTTAAAAGATACCTGAATTTTGCTACATATCAGAATGCAACTTAACAGCACAATATGAAAATACAACCATAAAAATGATGTGTGGATTGAAAGTTAACTATCTAAGCCTTCCCCAACTGAAATCATCGCAATGTGCAGTATCTCCAGTTTGAAAGCATGTTATATTGTCTACATGAACACTGATTGTATCATAATTTATATAATTGTATAAAATATCTGTAAGACTGTATAACCTGAAGAAACGGGTGGTCACTAAATAACTTAGGTGCCACATTTTTTTTAAAGAAAGATGTGAATGCTGAAAATACTGAAAAGAAGCTCTGTGCTTTGCAGCTGAAGACCGCCGCAAAACTGAACCAACATCAGGAACTGAACAAACCCAAGCTAAACTAAACTACTACAGCCTGGCTCCATCTAACTCCACCTTTATCTCTAGATTTCGGTGTGAGAAAGATGAACAGGTGTAGGAGATGTGTGAAAAGAGGCAAAGACGGTGAAAGGTAGCCCCCTTGTCCTGTAGTTTTTCAGTATGACCAGAAGAGAGCGCTCTAGGTAGTTAGAGCACCACCTTCATTTGGTCAGGGTTTTGTCAGATTGCGTTGGTGACAATGAAGTCTCTGTGTTGGTTACTGCTGGGCTCTGGAGTGATACTCTTTAACAGGCGCTGTGAATACAGAGACAGAGACACACAGAGGGGAAGATAAGAGAAACATAAGATACAGAAATATACAACTTTTACTTGAAACTGACAAGGAATAATTTACAATGCGGGTAACAATATGCTCGTGAGAACATGTGATGTCCAGTCATGCCATTTGAATTAATTACGAGTACCTTCTCAATACATTGTTTGCTGCAGAATGATGTGAAGAAAAGTAACACGCGACCTCAGTTCCGTTACAAAGAGACACTGCATCATTTTGACCTCGCTCGGTCTCATGTGTCCCCAGGAGTTACATGGACGCTGTCTCTTTTCACTCATATACGCATACAAAACCACAAAGACCGCACGTTGACAACATGTGTCAGTGTCATTGTGCACCCTGGCAGCATTGTCAATATTGGACAAACGCCAAAGAAGGCCTGTTTATCAGCCTCTTTGATGTCCTCCTCCCTTCTGTGAGCTCTAACACAGGGCTTAACAAGATAATAATCACGATGATGAGAAGATGTTTTGTATTATTATATAATTTTCAAGGGGCTAGTTACGATAGAGTAACAGAATAATATCAGGATGATATTGCAAATGACAAGTTTTACCAGTGATGCTGATTTGACTTTAGTTTGTCAGGCATTGTGTAGTGATACTAAAGTGCTGCTGATGGTGTTGTCTCCTTCAGGTCTTACCCTTTATCCTCCAATCTGGCAGCGTAACAGCCCACATATACATTACAGTGTGACTGTGTGTGTGTTTGTATGAGGGAATGACCAATGTGCCTGTTTTTAGAGGCCTGCGTAGATTTGGGTGTGTGTGAGTGATGGTAAGTGTGTGTGCGTCGACAGGTGATGCCCTACATGTAATTATGAGTGTGTGTGTCTGTTTGTGTGTGTGTGTGGTGGGGGCGGGGGGTTAGGGGGACTGGAAGTTGTCATGACTTTTTTTCTCACTAATCTCTGGCTTGTGCTTCCTCTGTGTTCCTTTGATCCTGATGATCTCCAGTCATGTGTTCACAGGAGAGGGTAGACCCTGACAGTGCACGTGAGACAGTGGGAGGGCAAAAGAAACAGAAGCAATCCCTGTCTTTGGACAAGTGTCAGTGACAGAAGAACAAAGGTCAGGAGAGGAATTGGGTGAGAGGGAGAAGGACAGAACAAGAGAATATGTGTTGAAAATGAGTGGCACCATCGAAAATAGATGTAGCTACTCTCTAATGTGAAGTAAAGAAAGGGAGAGAAACTGAAAGTGGAGGGAAAGAAAGGAAATAGTGTACCTGTTTGAATGTGCCCTTGGCACTGAGCAAGTAGTAAACCATGTAGGCAGGCACACAGATGAATGAAGACACCCCAATGCAGTAGCCCAGGACGGTGGTCCATGGAGGGTAGTGGTAGTGAAACAACTTGACATCTGGAGGGAAGGCCAGGAAACTGATGATGATGAACTGAATAAGATAGGGAACAAAAACAGAGATCAGACTCAATTAGAATCAAACATCAGGATAAATATGCAACAACTGTCCTTAAAGTTAAAAACGTTTAATGAGCCAGATAAGATCATTATTTAAATGTATGTGCAGCATCAGTGTTTAGTGTTTAGGCTCTGACCTCATTGCTCCCCACAAAGAAACATCAACAACAACTCACACAGCAGGGAGTGACAATACTAACTTCCACCCTAGGGGGATGCTGGGGTTTAGTTGGGTTTTTAAAACATTGTATGAGTGGCAGTGATGACAGCTGGCATGCAATAAAGTATGTGAGTGGCTCGAAGGCATCACTTTCAAGTAAACCATAGCTGCTCCAAGTTCTGTATCTTCAACTGTACCAGCTGTAACTTCAGGTGCTTGTACCAACTTTTGACACAACTTAGCACTGTTTTAACAGTGTTTGCATGACTTGTGTGTGTGTGTGTGTGTGTGTGTGTGTGTGTGTGTGTGTGTGTGTGTGTGTGTGTGTGTGTGTACATGAGCCTCACCAGGAGAAAGCAGGGACAGATGGCCACCCAGCAGATCCTCCAGAACCAACCCGGGTAGAAACCAAGCATGAGATGGATGTCATTACAGAAACGGTTGGTACCTGGAACACACAGACACACAATCACTACGAGTACCACGAGATCATGATTGTACTAAAAACAATACTGTACAAAATAACAGATACAGATATGCAGCGCTAACTAGAAGGAATGCATATTTATCTTGTGTCTGCCTGTGACTAAAACTACACAAAGAGCTGAGAAGGTCAATAAGTCAGTACCATAATGCACAGATTAATTCATGGGCATTTTTGCCTTTATTTGACAGTATATGGCATAGAAGCCGACATGAAACATGGAGAGAGAGAATAACATGTAGCAAAGCAGTCGCTTGCCAGAATCGAACCAGGGACGCTGTCGTTATGTGGCATGCATGTTCCGAGAGTTCAAATTTGTGTTGCACTTTTTTCCCACCAGTATCACCTCCAGCATTACTGTCAGTGAAGTCACAAATGATCACCATCATCATTACAATTACCATCATTCCTCACACTTACCATAGAACCAGGAAACAGCGATGACTTCGAGCAGGACCACAGTGATGACTGCAGGACCTGTGGCATACTCTTCAAACAGCTTCACAACAAAAGCTCCTCCCTGAAATGAGAGAGAGGAGGAATTTCTGAAAAGCTACTTAATAATTGTGCTCATGCAAGAGAGCTTCCTCTACAAAGTATAAAGACGTTGATTAGGTTAATATGTTGTTTTATAGAGCAGAGACGAATTAGTCACTTCCTTACTTAGTGAGGGTTGGAAATAAACGGATTACAAAGACGGCGCTAATCTGATTTCAGCTAATTATTACTGCAGTTCATTACATTACCTAAAATAAAACAGTAAAGCCTAAAACACTTTCAACAATATCATTTTATTGGTTTAAAATATATTTGAGTGGAAATTAGAGGTATTTTTGAAAAATGTAACAAAAAATAATTTAGGCCATAGACTTTACTGATGGGCATGATGATTGAGAAGGATATTGACATTGTTATAGCAACCTGTATACTAATGGTTTTTTAACTTACATTTGTGAGTGTGGAAAGAGCCCCCAGGTAGCAGACACACACAAGGCCAAGGACAAACCATTCTCGTCTCTTAGCCAGTAAATTGGGGAACTCATCAAGCATAGCTGTGATCACTCCCTCCAACCCTGCAAACTGCAGACATGAATGCACACAAGAGAGAGAGAGAAAGAGATGGAGACAAATATAAGCAGAGAAGAACTCATCAGAAGACAAAGAAAACTCAAAATGAAAGCATTTTACACAGCAAGACTGTGGAAAAAACTTCACTGATAGAAATGTTACGTGTTATCAAAATGTTGGTAATCTAATCTAATCTAATCAATCCAGTAGTAGGATTACACTTCCAGCAATTCATTCAACCCTGACGAAAAATCCTTGAGTATCACAGCTTCCAGAGCAAAAAAAAAAAAAAAGAGCAAAAAGAAAGTTTAGCTGCCACAACATGAATCCATGTACACAAGCCGTTTTTCAGTAATATCCTTAGTCATAAAATCCAGGAGCATATAGTAAACCCCAATGCAGATACACTGATTATCAGCCCATGATAAGAGTCTTACGGGTCTCTCCAGCTGGCTGCCTCAAAGCAGATAAACACATGTTTACACGGGCAAGATCACCACACAACAGTGATATTAAAGTCCTATCACACTGATTTTTCGTCGACTGTTATCCAGACAGCGAGGACAAATAACACCCAACACAGCGAGTACAACAGGCAAACACAGGTCAGGCAGAACAAGGCATTTACAAGGCAAATATGAAACCTCTGTTTCTAGGTGAGAGTGCACACAAGAGCTGGGCACTGGGCAACAACAGAATCAGATAGATTACAATAAGGAGAGTGGGGCATGTGAGGATATATCAAACAGAGCATTGACCCGGCTGTTGTAACGTTTCGACTACAATAAGCCAACTCACCGTGCTATCCAGACCCAACATGATGATCATGAGGAAGAAGATGATGGCAAAGAAAGTGGCACCAGGCATGTTTGTTATGGCTTCTGCATAAATAATGAACAACAGACTGGGACCTGGAAAGAACGAGAGAGTGGCAGGTTGAAAGAGGTATTTGTAGATCACTATTTCAGTTCAATCTGTTGCTTTTTTTTGTCCAACACTGTGACCTTTAGTAAGGAATTGTTGGTGTGGTGTCTTACCGGCATCCTTTGCTACAGCACCCACATCCTGGTGCCTCATCTCAGCCATGTAGCCCAGTACAGTAAAGATGACAAAGCCAGACAGAAAGCTCGTCAGGCAGTTCACAGAGCTGGTGACCAAAGCGTCTCTGAAAGGGAGCGAAGGGAGTAAAGTTTTAGACTTGTTTGCCATAACTGCTGGAATCTTTGCAGGGATCATAAGTGGGTTAAAATATCTCACTTGTAGCAGTTGTTGTGAAACGGGTTGTAGCTGGCAAAGGCAAGTAGAACGCCAAACCCCGGACCCAGAGAGAAGAAGATCTGAGCTGCTGCATCAATCCACACCTTTGAGAGTGAGGAAGAGAGGAAGTTTGATGATGAGGGAAAAGAGAAATAGAGCAGGATTGGAGAAAATGATGTATGTTAAGACAAAAAGTATTTAAAAATAAGAGCAGTATGAACATTTCAAACTAGGAGGAATCAAAGAATGCTTTGCTAGATTTTACCAACTGACTTACTGTAGTGCTGAGAAGTTTCTCCCAATCAGGTTTGAGATAGAAAACCACACCCCTCCAGGCCCCTGGCAGAGTGGCCCCACGGACGAGCAACACCAGGAGGACCAGATAGGGAAAGGTAGCAGTCACCCAAACTACCTAATGCAGAAAAAGAAATAATTCACTTTACTGCTGATGACGTCTCACTGAGTCACAGTGCTCATGCTCAAATATCACTGTCTATAAAGTAATGGAAACACTTGCTGCTGCTGAAAACATAACAAATATCTTATGCACTAGTACATTTTGCCTTTATTGCACGGTCGAAAATATAGACAGGAAACATGAGACATCAAACAAAAGTCTTTACCTCTTGCCCCCAGAATGCCTCTGTAGATACATTTTAATATACAGCCAAATGCTGCTTTTGCAAACTGTTTTGAATAAAAGAGCTGCAGCTGGGGGCCACATATGTAAGAAGGAAAAAGTTAAGATCATGTGTCACCAACACCAGCTAGTACTGTACTGTGAAGTATAACTGCATCACATTGATCCTGTCTATCCTTTCATTGCTCTATCCCTGATATGACTGTTTTCAACATTAAACAAAATGTATTGAGCAGAACTGTTGGGAGTATTATATATTGGTCTTCAAGGCCTGCCTGGTCTTTAAGGGCTTCGTTTTTTGAACCACAAACCATTTAACTTTGAGACTTCCTCTCTAACCAACTTTTCTGTCCATGATGATGAATGGTAATGAGGGTGATGAATGGAAGCAGAACAACTGTTCTTCTCTCTGCCTCTCTGCCTCCATCAAGCCATCCATCCATCCATCCGCTCTAACTGACACCCCCATCAGCCATGCAGGCGCCCCTTCAGTTACCTTTCCAGACGTCTTGACTCCCTTCCAGATGCTGAAGTAGACGATGGTGAAGATGAAGAGCAGGCAGAGGGCCAACTGCCAGCTAACAGAGCCCAACTGGTGCAGACCTTCAGAGAGGTGGACCTGCAACACCTGTCGACTGGAGAGAGGAGATGGGGCAGGAGGGATGTTGGGGTGGAGAGGTGAAGTCATTGGGGAGGGGGTGCAAAGAGGGAAGACAATGGAATAGACAACAATTACAGGGTGAAATTGCATGACAGCAAGGAAAAGTAGAGGAGAGGAGAGGGAGAGTCGTGGGAATCGAGGAAATGTGAAATATCACAAAGTAAATGAAGGGGAAAGGAAAGGGAAGGTAAAAGGAAGGAGAAGAATGCAGAGAATAATAAGTGTTAGAGGAGATAAGGGAAAGTATGGATACAAAAGACAGGGTGAAGTGAAGGGATATTGAGAAATTGGGAAGTAGAGGAAAAATAATACAACATACGTGATCTAGAAAAGAACAGCAAGAAATGAAGGAGTAAGACACAGTACAAAGATGAGGAGAAACATAAAAGTATATAGGGAGAGAAGGACTACTGTATACAATTATGGTTCAATATGCTCCTGACATATGATATGAAATATTGAAATAATAAATGGGCTATAAGGAACGTTCACCTACAGCAAGAAGATGGAGAGACCAGACAAAACAAAACAAGAGGGCCTTGACTGACTTTAGGTCTATGGCAAATACTGTATATGTCAATAAACAAAGTTTATACAAGCTAAAGTTGAAAAAAAACAGAGGGAGGCTGAAATGAACAGTGAGGTTAACATTTGGTCACAGGTTAAACACACAGAGCTAGGACGATAAAACAGAGCCGTGATTTATGTTGAAAACAGGAAATTCTGGCGCCAGACTGACTTGTGGAATTTGTTACTTTAAAACTTGAATTAGGAAAAGTCAACTATGGATAAACCCTGAATCCTTCTCAGTGGGACGACAGACACGGTCTACTGAGCAGCTGATAATATTGAGCCTTTAGAGTCCCAAAACAGTCAAGAATAAATAAGACATTGTTATGACACCGCTATGGTTTTAAGTTACTGCAAAAATACAAAATAAAAAAACCCACTTGACTGTATTGACTACCCTCATTATTTTACACCCTGGCTGTCTCTGATAGTCATTGTGTGAACGACACGCTAAATATTTCTTAATACTTTTCTTTCTTCTCTTGCATTCACAGCCATTTCTCTCTCCCTTATTTTTGTCTTGCCTCTCACCCTCCACCTGCTCCTTTAACTTAAAAGGGTCATTCATATTCTGGCAGGTTAATTTGAGAGTGACCGGAGAACTTTCCAGTGTGTTATAATATCTATCCAAACAAATTCTTCACTAGTCAACAGAAAAAAAAATGAAAGTGGAACAACTGTACAACAACAATACTATACTGGTACAATTTGTCAACTTTGACTTGGGTAGCAAATTTAATATTATCCGTGAGTTGTACTTCTTTTAGTAGGTCACACCTGAACCATCCCAGGTCAGGGTTAGGGTCATGCATTGGCAAAATATATAATGCTGCAATGCATTCACATCAGTGCGGGGGATTAGAGGTAAATCTGTGAGGGCTCTTAAACACCAGAACCAACCCTGTAGTCGCTCTGTGAAAGTAATCCTCCCCCCTTCACTGGACTTCTCCCTACTGTGTAGCTCTCCCCCTACACCTCTACATCTGACTTACATGCACTTACGTATAGAACTCCTCGGCGGGGGAGGTAGAGGAGTTGGTCCACGACACATTTCGGTCGGTGTACATGTAGCTGTGGCAGCTGTGTGTGTTCCACTCGTTGTTGCAGGTGGCCCAGGGCAGGGTGGACCGGAACGACGATAATAGATAGTACAAAGCCCAGGCCATGATGGTGTTGTAGTAGAATGCAACGTAGAGGGCTATGATGCAGATGGCAAAGCCTATGCCTGGAGGAGTGGAAAAAATAGTACTTTTAAAAAATAGTATAGTAAATAAAAGAGCGAAGAAAATGTGTAGTATGTATATGTTTTTGTGTGCAGTATGTGACACAAGTCACTCATGCCATCAGACGTCAGTGGTGGTTTTAATCCAATTCAAGTTCCTACTGGGTGACATTTCTGAAGAACAATAATTTACATACTATCAAATTTCTGAGTATCTGGCATTTGGCGTAGAAATGTGACGATTTCCATAACAGAGAGTCAGTGCATCTCACTAGATGTACAAGAAGCTATGGATGCTCTTCAAGGCAACAGCACTGAGGGAGGTGAGGAGGTTAAATGAGCTGTCTCTCAGACTGCTGTCCCTTGAGCTAGCTGAAGGCTCCAATTTTCTCTCATGTTCTCTTCTCTACACCTTTTTCTTTTTTTTAATCCAAGCTATTACTGTTAATCGATTTTTCCCTGTATTTTGTTCTCTCTACAGTACATTCCCTCGGTTACCTTTGAAGATGGGACAGATGTGTTTCCAGATGGAGATGCAGCCGCTACGGTGGAACTGTCCGAGAGCCAGCTCCATGTAGAAGAGAGGCACACCTCCAAACACCGCCATCAACATGTAGGGCAGCAAAAAGGCACCTGGACAGAGACATGGGGACAGAGGTAATTTGGAGGTAAGAAATGAGTGAGGGAAAGGGAGAAAAAAAATGCAGGGATGCATGTGGAGAGGAAGAAAGAGAAGGAGAAGTGAGAGGTGAATTATTACAAGAGAGAAGTTATGTAAGAGTGGTAAAAAGTAAATTACACTCATGAGGAACACTACACATTCACGCTCCATCTGTCATCTCAGTAGTTCTCTCAATGACTCACAGTCAACCGAAGAACATTAAACAGCACTCTGTAAAAATCATTAAATATTGTGAGCACCTCGTAATTTAAATAACCCGACTCCTTTCAAAAACAACAGTGCATATTTTCCTAGTTTCATATTACTCTGCATTTAAAGTGCTATGTGGAAATTTTGTTTTAATAATGACATATTAGGACTACTGCAATGTTGATTTTGCTTTTTGCAAAGAGAGGATGGAGCTCTTATTTATACTATGAGACGAAAATGTACAAAAGTGATGAAAGGAGAATTAAAGACCAAATACTGAGAAACAAAAGAGCAAGAGCCAGATCTTTGGACTCTTCAGCTTAATGTGCAGAATTGATAACACTCTCCCTTTCTTTCTTTCTTTCTTTCTTTCTATCAGATTATCAACTTATTTTATGTGCATGTGTGTGGATCAGTGTGTACATGTGTGTGTGTCTCTTTGTGACATGAAAGCAAAGATAAGGGTTGATTGAGCAGCTGCCTGGGAGACAGGTTATTAAGCAGGGAGAAAGAGACTGAAGGCGTTCTCATAAAAACCACAATTAATACTGTTGCCTCTATCAAGTGTCTCCCAGTCCCCATCTCTACCTCGCTCTGTGAGCCACACACAGAACACAGGAAATTGCAAGATTTTATTATTGCAAATTCAATAAAAGTGGAAAGGGAGGCCCTGTTTGCTGCTAGGTGAAGATCGTGTAGTAGCAGAGCACCAGCAGACCACACAGACTTTGAGAAAACATACAATAGGCTTAGCTGTTTATAACTTTGATTGTGCAAGAAATAAGCAAAATCACACACTAACAATACACAACTTTAAGTCTTGCATTTCTCTTCCTCTGTGCATTTTACTTTAGGTGCTCATGATGCAGAAATCATGACTCTCCATCATATTCCATCTTTAATGACGTAAAATGCTGCGGTGTAATTCAAACCATAAAAGACCCTTTTCTTCTTTCTAATCCCTAAAATCCTGTTTACTCTAGCGTGGGATCTCATGTATTATCATCTCCAACCCATCCCACCCCTTATCTTCCTCTTAAGAGGGAGATAACATCTTTTGCCTCCTCACCTCCTCCATTTTGGTAGCAGATGTAAGGGAAACGCCAGACATTTCCCAGGTCTACGGCATAGCCGATCACAGAGAGCAAGAAGTCCATCTTCTTGCTCCAGGTTTCTCTGGGCCTCTCCAAGCTGGTTTGTTGGACCACCAGGGTCCTGAAGCCTCCCAGTGGCGCAGAGGACCCAGTGCCACCTCCTTGTGCAGAAGCCATACCCCCAGAGGAAGCCTCAGTCCCTGGTCCCTCTTTGGGGCTCTGAGGAGTGGAAGTAGTGAAACCATTGGACACCTGTTGACCAGAGCTGGAGTTCAGACTCTTGGTTCCTTTCTCTGGGACACTGTCAGACAGCATCAGTCTACCATTTTCTTGCTGTGTCCCTTCTTCGTCTCCCCCCACCTCCTCTTTCACTTTGTCCTTCCCTGCTTCATTCTCCCCCTTGTCCATTGTCAACATGCTCGTCATCATCATGTCTTTTGTCTCCATTGGGTCGTGTGGATGTTAGTGTTGGCGAGGCGGTTAGGGGCGGAGAGAGGTTCTCAGTGATGATGAAGGGAATGTGGGACTGTTGTCTGATATGGTGCCCATGAGGGGAACATAAGGTTTATGAGAGTGAGGGAACGGTGCAGTGACAGTATGGGGTCAAATCTGGCCAGAAAAAAAAAAGAAAAAGACACGTCCTTCTTGGACAGGTAAAAGAGACAGGGAACAGGAGGCCAGAGCTAACAGATGAGAATGGGGCCAGTATGAGGGGAGGTGTGTGTATGTAGGAGAGGGCAGACTGGATGTAAGAGGAGAGAGATCTGTTTGAACAGGATGGGACCACCGGAAGAGTTACATGAATTTTTGGATCCCCACAAACGGCACGTTGTCTGAGACACTCTGCAACACAGACCAGAGACAGACAAAGTGTTAGTCAGCTTTAAATTATTCTTCACTCGAGAAATTGAAACTCATAGTAGATGGCTCCTTGGCCACATTTGTGAGACTCTGGCAACTATTTATAGACTACGCTCGAGCCAAACTCCTGACTCACACACCTATCCGAATAGAAGTTTACAAGTTTTTCTGGTCCTGTTTCTATCTCCATGTTTTTTTTGGGTTGTTTTTTTCTTCTTAGCCCACGTCTTGATATGAATTCTATTTAGAGTAAGAGTGTTTTGTTTCTGTATTAGTTTTTTTGTCACATGGTCGCTATGTTGACAAAAATGATTCTACAGTGACCTTATAAAATGTATATTATTAGTCTTTCTGTGTTTCTTTATGGTATAAGTGTTCAGACTATGATGATGAAATATGGCTGAGCCCAAATGTTAGGTCTTGTTTTGTATGAATGAATGTCCAAAAACAAAGTGTACCAACTGAGGGGATTGTGCAGGGACATGCCGATTTACTCATGCCTCTCATTTCATGCTACGTCTCAGTTGCATAACTTGTTTAAATGCTTATCTGATCAAAGCCATATAATGGGGAGAAATCAGAAACCATAAACAAGCACCAGCAGGCAGGAAACACAAGAGAAAAATCTCAAAAGATAGAAGACAAATGTGGAAATCTTAACATGTAATGATGTGTGTCAAATATGGAAATACGTTCTTTGCTGAACAGGTTCTTGTATTGTGAAAAACACTTCACAGACTACAGATTAGTAACAGTTAAAAAATGCATTATTCTTAAGGTTGGGTGTTTTTTGTCTTTTTAATTTTTCTCTTTAACCAGGACTAAAATTAGATGTAATTTCAAATATCATTACTAATATCATTTCAGTTATTTAAATGATGGGCAGGAATAAAAAGCTGTCATAATTAAATGTCCATATATAATTATTATACTGTACGGTTGATAAGATTTAAACAAAAGACCTACTATATATATATCTACATGAAGTATATCTTTTACATTGACAACTAACTTCTAAGTACAGACATTCCATTTACAAGAGATAATTCACAAATACCCAACATACAGCCCAAAAATGCTATCACATGAGTAACGGGTCACACTGAGAGGGCCATTTAAAAGAGGATTAGATTGTTTATAGTGTTAGCTCAATTAGTAATGAATGCCAGAATGTAGGAAGACTCAATTTACATGGAATGCCATTATCTTAATTAAGAACGACTGTCGGGCACGACATTCACTCCACACTAACATCTGACTACCACACAACCTTGTCATGTACCTGAACACTGAGGAAGAAGACAAACACTGGCTCACATTCTGTTAAACACAAACACTTTTTTTCTAGACATACCATACTCATAATTCCTGTTGAAAGCAATTAAAACTTTAAAAATAAAAATACAACACTGACTTCATTTCCATTGAAATCCTCGTGATTCTGAAAGAGTCTGAAAGAAGTAGAGTGCACTCCTTCTGAGTCTGACAAGTACACTTCACGATGCTTTAGAAGCTTAAAAGTGAAGGAAAGCTGACAGTTGCTATCTGACCAGTGATGACTGAAAAAGAAATGTGAGGATAAAGTGAAATGTGCATTTAATTATAAAAAAATAAACTAAAAAAAAAAGACAGAATCACTGGAAAATGTTATGTTCTCTGCAACGGTCTAAACTGTTATCCATCTAAGCTCTTAATGTGCCCACTGTCACACTGCCTCATGATAGAAGGTTGAGAAAAAACAGATATTGATAAATG
The DNA here is from genome assembly GCF_027409825.1 of Scomber japonicus. NCBI lineage: Eukaryota > Metazoa > Chordata > Actinopteri > Scombriformes > Scombridae > Scomber > Scomber japonicus. The sequence goes on from NC_070583.1 coordinate 11,774,935, forward strand.
ACTTGGAGAAATATTAAATCTGACCTGCATGTGCACACATACTTAGGGGGGGATGGGGGGGCGATAGATGTTACATAGGCAAACCATAAAGTTAAGTGAATCATTATTAAAAGACCTACCCGTACTACAAATAAAAATAAATAAACAAATAATGGTATTTTTCTCTTTTACTGTTCCACTGAATAGACTTTAATAAATAAAAGGGAGAGTATGATGATTGCATCAAGATTTCAAGAGAGCCACGCTGAAAGGAGAAATGTGAGAAAAATAGCAATGTTCCATTATAAACCAACTCAAACAAGAAATAAAGACACTCTTTTGAGACATCTGTTACCTTAGTAAACTCCACTTAAAGGTAAGACAAAGCTTAAGCCACTTTTGATGAAAATAGAGTTTTTTTTAAAACCAGTTCACATGCATCCATACGTTACCTTTTGAGATGAGAAAGGATGACAAGTATAACCTGTGGCAGCTGAAACACGCACAAATAGCAGCAGCGGTAACTTCTACCCAAAACTTCAAGAATCCTGTGGTATTACAAAAACTTGCCAGAGAAACAGCGTGCACCAGCACATCAGGACACCGTGTTTGCCCATTGAGCTCTCAAACCTCTCTCATTTCTCTCTCCCTCTCTCTCCCTCCCTTGTTGTCCCTCTCTCACCACACACACACACTCTCTCTCTCACACACACGCACACACACACACACACACACACTTACACACATGCCACGCTCAGAGACGCACCGACATATGCGGAGATGCATGCGTTCAGACAGAAGATACTGTATAAACGCTGTGCGAGCTCAGACTTGCACACTTTGAAGTTTGATTAGATACATACAGTGACAATACAGCAATCAGCAAACAGCAATAATTGACTGTGGTTCAGGTTTCTTTACACACTATGATCATAGCAGAGCTCTCACACACACACACACACACACACACACACACACACACACACACACACACACACACTCTGCAGTCAGGGGAAGTTCTATCTTTGAGTAGTTCTGTGGCAATGTGGAGCGCTGTGTCAGCGTGATACTCACTATTCCCTGTGCATGCACACGCGTGCACACACACAAACGCTCTGTTTCTCCTTATGCTCTCATATTGCTTTCATCCTTCAATCTAGAGTCAGTCCTCCCATTTTTTCTCCTCTACTTCTCAAGTTCTTTCCTCATGTCATCACTGTACACACCTGCCATGGAGAGATTAGACTTGTGCTGCTCTGACCCTTGTCTCTCTGCATTTTTGAGTCACGTCCTGTTTCTTCAGACCAGCAGCTTATTCTGACATATTCATTTGGATGTCAAAGGATAAGGCATAATGCTTTGAAGGAAAACAACAAAGACAGTTATTTATTTTTTTCATTGATTTACTACTGTAGCTGTGTTCATTGTGAAATTGGCAGCAGAGCTTTGGTGATAAAACACAGCTATTTTCTGTGCACTTAACACACTGCACGCGCTACATGTGTTACTACAAGGTCAAGAGTCTAAGTACCTGAATCATCTTTCTGTACTCAGTGCAAGGCTGTGGTAGCACTGGGCAGCTCCCCACTGCATGTAGCCAACATTTCCTCTCTAGCCCTACTCCTACAGGTTATTGCTACAATTTCTCCTGGCTTACATGTAGATAAGGAAAAGATAAATCTGCTAGAAATTGTCAAATTGCACAGTAAGGCCTTTTTTTTCCAACAGTCAATATTCAGAATAAAAGAAAGTGTCAGGAGACGCAAAAAAAAAAGGAAAAAAAGAACAGAAAAAGTCCTTGAGTTGTATTTTGACTTCACCTCATACATCATTTGCATGTCAGAAGCACACGCATTTTTTCTACACATAATAATGTTGCATAAGCTCTATTGGTTGAGTAATTGTTATTGTGAAATGTATGCATGAGGAATTCAACCATGTTTCATGAAGTTATCTGAAAAAACCTCATGATGAACAGTATCAGCTCAAGAGCTTTCACCTCTGAAATCCCAAATGGGTGCCTGCTCAGTGTATCTTTTACTCTAAAATAACTCATAAAGCTGTGGGCTCTGTGCCAGCTTTTGTAACTTAGCTGTTTTTAAACACAGACCAACACCCTATGGTCTGGGGTATACACGTCAGGAATGGTTGAGTAAAAATAATATGCTTATCAGAGCCTGCTTTGGCAACTCTCAGGGGTTTTCCTTAATAGTTTTGGACTCTGGACAGTTGTAGACTTCCATCTCTATTAGCCAGCTTTCCTTCTTGGTAAGATTTAATCTCCATATCCATCTATCTAACTGTCACTATAAAACTCTTTTCCAAAAGATTTGAGAGTTTAAAAAAAAAAGTCAGATAATGATATATAGATTAATATTAATGTTGACTGCCTGTCTGTTGCTATCAGAGGCATTTCCACAGACAAATCATCAAATGTATAAAATGAATTTGATGACAAATAAGAAGACAACAAAGGAGAGAAGAACATTTTTCTTTTGGCCAGCTCTTGAGGCATGCCTGATCAAAACAGACACATCATCACACATTGCAGATTCATTTTTGAGTCCCACTGTTCTCTCACAGGACCACACATGGGTCGCATGTATGGCATTTCTTTTAATTAGTTAAACATGTGAAAATTATCACGAGAGGAAATGATCTCATGTTGCAAGTCGCTGACCCTGCACTCTGATGGAAGAGTTCAAGCAAAGTTTTACAGTATTTATCACTTGCTGCCCAATATCTTTTCATATATTAGCTCAATTAACTGACCAAACCATATGGCTGATTCTTGAGTTTATCTTATCACACTAAATGTAGTCTTTATCTAAATTTAAAAAACGACTGTTTTTAGATTAACTGTGTAATGATGTAGCTAATTGTTTAAATAGATTACTTTTTAAAAATAGTATAGTTTTTTTTTTAGTTTTTGTACAAAATACATTTACTATACTAAACATGCTCTCCCAATGTTATGCAAATAATATCATTGTGGGGGGAATTTACTTTCTTGATTGTTTCAGTTAATTCAGTGGTAATGTGCTTTAACTCAGGTGCCATGGTAACACATAAAATAATGTTGGAGCACTGTCTAATTCATACTCACACAAACCCACCTAAACATTTGTTCACACACATAAAGCAACACACATAAACGCTCTCTATCATAGACACAAACATGCACGCAGACGCAGCAGAGAGGTTTAGCTCCATATGTTTTCATCTGTACTTCATAAGTGTGTGCTATAGTTTCCCATGCTAACCTCTCATCATGTCAACTTGAACCCTGGCTAATTGAAAAATAAACAGTGTAGACAGACATAGGCGGAGAACGCTGTTTAGTGCATTAAGTTGCTAGCGTGAGCACTGTGGTGCCTCCACATCTGAACAAACAACACTTCATTAGTCTTGTAGTTGTTAAAAGGAAACTACTCCCTGGAGAATAGAAAAAAAAACACTTTTGATAAGTAGAAAGGCAAACACAGTTTATGGCAAATTGTCGAGACACGCAAAATAACCTGTCCTGAAGTCAAGACTTACTTCATTTCCTGGGTTGTGGTTGCACAAGAAGCTGGAAAATGTGGGAACTGTTAATGTGGGCATTATTGAATTGTGCCCCTTTGGCTGCTATCGTGACTGTGTAATAATACTGTTGGTCCAGTCGGGCACATGAGACAACTCTGAAATACACAAACAATGGCTTATCTCACCAACCCTGCCTCCTACAGATAACTTTTATATAAAGCTAATTTTACAGTAACAAGGCAAATATAATGTTGCCCAGAGTATATAACGACACCTTTGCGCGTGCACGTGAAATGCATGTGGGAGCTGAATAGGTGGCAGAAAGTCCTATACTGTGCTTTCTCTCTTCCTGGTACGTACATGAACATATTTAAGTCAGTCTGTTGGTTGTGAAGAATGGATGTATTTGATGGTGACTACTGTCTGGGACCATCCTAGAAATGATGTTTAAATAGTGCTAATTTGATTCCTAGCAACCCTGTGGTGACACATAATTGCTTCCTGGATTATGTTTATATAGTAAATAATTCATTTTTTTAATGATACATAACTGACAACGTTGGGCGTGCACGTGAAAACCACTCCCCTTGGATTTTTAATGGGGGTCAGAGGTTAAAACATGGTGGCTTTTAAGGTGAGTGTGCTAAAACTTTTTCTTTTGTAATTGTGAAATGAGCTAAAAAAAATTGTACCTCATCTTTTTGCAGTGTAGTGAATGTATCTTTATTTAATGATGATAAAAGTGAAAACTTTAGGGAAACTGCATGTCCTTTCATGTGCATGCACAACGTTGTTATATATTAGTTATGTGTCATTAAAAAAATGAAAAATTGTTAATTAATGCACGTGGCAGGCTGCAAAATGAAGCCCTTTATTTACTTGAATAAACATAATCCAGGAAGCAATTATGTGTCACCACAGGGTTTCTAGGAATCAAATTAGCACTGTTTAAACATAATTTCTAGGATGAGGGCTGATCCGGACAGTAGTCACCATTAAACACATCCATACAGCCTTCACAACCAACAGATTGATTCATGCAAGTACCAGGAAGAGAGAAAGCACAGTATAGGACTTTCTGCCACCTATTCAGCTCTCCCTTGTTGTATAGCTGCCATGGTTTACCATAATTAATTTAGTTTTTGTTGTACTCACCTCTGCCTTGCTTTGACTCAGCATTTTGTCATGATTATTACCAGTCCAACCATCTTTGCAAAGTCAGTGCACAGCTTGGATTCCTCAACACGTGGATACCTCTGAGGAACGTTACTATAAAATATTCCCTCATCCTAGTCTGTACCTCTAATCTCCTCAGTGTTTGAGCTCACACATGAAATTGCAATCCAGATAATCCAATTTAGTGATGCACAGTAATCTGAGGAGCAAGCAAGGATGAATTAAGCAGAAAACATTATCCACAACCAAAATGAGGACTTCTCTACCCACCAAGCAATTCTGATTAAGATTGATGACAGTTTTTTGAAAATATGGTCACTTTTTTTTTTTTGTCTGGGACTTCAGTGTCAGGAGCAAATAGTCTTAAATAAATGATGTGAGAACATGCAAGAATGTTTAAACTGTCCACAACTTTTTAAAAGAAGGTTAGTTAATTGTTGTGAACTGACTTACAGTAAGTAAATGAGGGACCCTCTCATCCTCTTCATCAAACATTTTCTGTTCACTATTGGTTTTGAGCAACAGGCTTTCTTCACAGCAGACAATTTGTCAAAGCAGAAAAAGCATAGCGGATATTTATGACGTTAATGATGGCTGCGTTCCATTTAGGTGAGCAGACGTGTGCTCACTCACTGACATGTTTACTCAGAAAAGTACTACAATGAAGTTATTGTCAATGTGTTATTATTTGCACCTGTGCTTTTCCTGCATTGATAAGTCAAAAAAGATCAGGGGACATACACACAAATCCATAATTCTTTGCAGGGTGTCTGGTGTCATCTACCTCTGTTTCTTCCTCTCTATCTACTGTGATCTATCTCATAAAGGTAAAATGCCAAAAAAAGCTTTTAAGAAAAAAAGTTATTTTTGGGTTGCCATAGACACACGACTTTGTAATACATCTACCTGACAAAACAAAGGGCATAAGCACACGTCGGGGCTTGACGTCTTATCCATTCATTTCTGATACAAACCCTCCCTGGGCCAAGCTTGGGATGGACCAGCATCCTTCAGTTTCAATACAGTGACGTGCTGCTACTTAAAATAAAGACAACCCATAGGGCAGGGCTTCCAAGGACAGATTACAGGCTCTTACTGTCCTGAGTGACGACAAGGGTTCAAATTCTGGAGGTTTACGCAAGTGCAGTAAACATCACATAATTATACTGTAATGGTCAGCAATAAAATAATAAGACATACAAAAACTAGTCTGAAGTTCAGAGTCACTTATGTCTTACTTAAAGCAAACTCTTAAAACATCACAATTCTTAAACAGCAAGCCAGTTAATGAAACATAAAACAATAGCGTGCAAAACTATAACTAACAATAAAACCAGTGCATCAGAAGGAGAGAAGGATGTACGTACCGTAAAAACTTATACACTGGTGTGTCTTATACCAGTAAAATACAAAGAGAGGTTGGATCTGGATATGATTATAATTATGTAAAGGGCTGACCTCACTAAGAATGATAACTATAACAATAACTATAATTATAAAGATAACGATGTGAACGTCTACACTACACTACACTACACATGAACTATAACATCCTGTAAACAGCAGTGTACGCTCCAGCTGTGTTGGCAGATAATGAAAATAGATAGACTATTGATGACCCATTACTGCTGTATGTTGTACGGTTAAAGAAAAAGGAAAACCAGGTGTGTGCTGATTCAGTGTGTTGATCAGAAGTATTTCAGACACTATAGTTGCTGTGATGTTTCAGTATTTACAGACACAGATAAGCAGCTTTTATTGGGCTGTGGCAGTGACGCACAGTATGAGCACTGATCTGAAGCCTAAAAGATTCACTAACTTTGTTGTTTTTCTACTGGATGGAACAGAGGATGATGCTTTGTTTGACTCTGGGACTGACACAGAGTCAGAGGACAGTGTGCTTGGTGAGACTTACTGCCACTTGGGCATAATATCCCCCCTGAAATAGACTGCGGTGCAACTTATACACCGGTTTTTACGGTAATTGTTATTTGATGTCCCATGATGTTAAAATGCACATGGCATTATGATGTAATGGATTTACACCCATGATGTGCTGCCTACATGTGAGAGTTAGACTGTACGCAGCATCGGACATGTTGTAGTGGACAGTTATTTTTGAATCAGCCTTCAACTGCAAACATTATCACCTCATTAATTACTTGACAAATGATTATTAGGTTATCAACTGTAAATATGCCCCAGAGATCCAAGAGGATGACAAAACCTCTCAGTCTGCCAGTCTCAGTGTTTCCTTTCTGCAGAGTACACTACTGAGGTTCTGTTTAAAAAGTGTCAGAGAAATGACCTGTTGGTGGTTGAGGGTTATGGCTCGTGTTATGTTCATTGTTTCAGGATTTCTTGAAAGCGAAACGGTTTTGTGTGCTCAAGTGAACAGTCGGAACTGACCTGTGAGGCATTGCCAGACAATACATGCATGCCATTTGAGGAGTTATAACTGGACATAATTCTCCATTCAGTGTCTAGACAAATATAAAACCAAACAACAGTTGACATTGTGTGCATAATACCAAAAGACACATTCCAAATGACACATTAAATCATGAAAGAACCCTAATTAAATAACTAATTCCAAAATCTGGAAGGTAATTTGTTTCCCAAAGCTGACGGATTATAGTAAATCCAGTTCAAAATCCTGAGATGTTATGGAAATAACACAGGTGAGAATGAGAGGCCTTTAAAAGAAATCAAACTACACTCACAACCAAAACACTCATTACCTCTCGATTAGTAAATAGCTTCTTGTGTCACCAAGTCCTGCCTTGCACACACATCCTCCAGAGATGGCTATCGATATAATTTTATAGCTGGAAATTGATTGGAGTAAACAGTAATTGTGTATCTGTGCAGATGAACCTGCTGGTAATGACATTATGTGCTGTAAAAAGACCGGCAGTGTGTTCTTACCTTGATATTTTTAGCAGGGCAGCGTGTATTGTCCATGGAGCGTCTGGTCATCCAGTGGTCAAGACATCGCCTATCAGCGCAGACTAAACCCAATCATACAAATCACACATGCCTGGGCTTACAGTGGGCCGTATTCCGCTCTGCCTGGCTTAAGACACAGACACACATACTCGAGCATGCATGCACACACTCACACACATACTGTCACCCAACCACACACGCTGAGCTTTAGCAAATGATCCTTGCCTCTAATCCAAGACTCCTTCATGCATATTTATAAGAGGGCCAAGCAGGAAAAAGAGAGGAACACGGAAACATAAATTAAGTCTTATAATGTCAAAGACCAGCTAGGTGAAATACTAACAAGTGTGTGTAAGAGAGATTATTTAAGTCCCAGCCTGTCTGGGTCCTGGTCTAACTAACCCATTTACAGCCACCTGCAACATAATGGGCCAAAAGGCACCCTGCCAGGTAATACAGTCAGTCTACTTAGCCTACAATGTGTGTGTGAGTGTGTGTGTGTGTCTGTCTGTTTGAGAGAGGAGAGGGAAAGAGGTGTAAGAGATATAAAAGACAGCAGTCTTGGTACAGATAGACACCACATTCTCCATCATGTTGACATTAAATAATAATAACTGTGTCCTCTGTCTTTCTGTTTCAGCCACTCACACACTCACAAACTCTCTCTCACACACACACACACACACACACACACACACACACACACACACACATATAGCGTCCAGTTCTTGTTAAAAGCCAGCCTGTGTGAGTGTTGAGCGTCATTCCAATCAGCATCAGCTGAAGTACTAGGTTAATCCTCATTGCAACACACACAAATCCACACAGGGGCACACACACACACATACACACACACACAAAAAAACATAAGACACAACTGAAAAGAGGAGGAAGATGGAAAGAAAACAATAATGGAAGAGAATAATGAGATCAGGTGTGTGATGAACAGTCCTGTATGGTTCAACAGAGGGCTAATTCCTCCTGTCAACCACTATCAGCTGGACATTGAAACTATCATGAGACTTCAGATTTGTTTTACAGTCCTGCTTTGTTCTGCATAACATGCCTTAAAACATATTCACAATAAGCACTTTGCCTTCACAAGGAGCAACTGTTGGGGATACAGGCCTTTAACACTGTAAGCCTATATTGGTTAAAATACAATTGCAGGAATACCAAGACAATTATTATTATTAGTTTTTTGAACACCTTTGTGGACCAGAATGTAGGACACATCTTCAAATGTGAAAGACTGACTGCAGTGGACCAGTGATAGGGTTGGGACACCGCCGCTTACATAATGACTTATTTTTTATCCAACAGGATGGAGTGGAAAGAGGAGGTGTTTGCCTTAATCACATGTGGGTGGTGTGCTGGCAGTGGTGGAAGAAGTATTCAGATCATTTACTTAAGTAAAAGTACCAATACAGCAATGTAAAAATACTCCATTACAAGCAAGAGTACTGCATAAAAAATCCTACTTAAGTAAAATAACAGAGTATTATCAGCATGATGTATAGTATTGCAGTAAAAGTAGTGGTTTGGTCTCTCCAACTGACGTCATTAGATTATTAATACTGAAGACTCAGTGCTTAAGCAGCATGATACTGTTATAGCTGCTGGAGGTGGAGCTAGTTTGAACTATACATTTAGATTATTTAATCCTGCAGTTCCCAACTCAGGGTTGGGCCCCTCCAAAGGGTCACCAGATAAATCTGAGGGGTCCTGAGATGATTAATGGGAGAGGAAAGAAGAAAAAAAACAAAGCTCTGATACACAAATCTGTTTTCAGTTTTTTTTTTCTCTCTTTTTTAAAAAAAAAAAAAAAAAAATCGGCATGGATGCCTTTATTCAACAGTAGACAGACAGGAAACATGGGAGAGAGAGGGGGGTGTGACATGCAGCAAAGGACCTCTGGCCAGGATTTGGACCGGGGTCGGCTGCGTATGTGGCATGCGTTCTAACCACTCAACCACCTGCGCGCCCTTCTTTTATCTTTGATTTCTGGTGAATATTGGAAACCACTGTGAGAAGTTTAGAGGGAAAATCACTATTTTGTGGAGCTGTTAACAACTCATAGACATCTGAAATGTGACCCAAGCTATGCATTGCTTTTTGTATAATATCAAAAGCCAAAAAGGTTGGAAACCACTGGTTTAAAAGCTTAAAAGCTTGTTATATTAACCATTGTGTCAAAACTTCTTCTGAAAAGTAACTAAAGCTGTCAAATGAATATAGTGGATTGGAAGTATAAAGTGTACTTAAAGTACAAATAGATCAAAATTCCTAAGGCGGCCTATTTGACTAAATATATAACTACCTGCGGGTTCTCACAAAACAGCCTGCATCTGTCTCAGTCAGCTCACTGTGGCTGTTAGGGTTGGGGCTTTTCATTTAACAATAGGCCTACAAGCACACATTTAAGATATTACACAAGCACTATATTTGTTATATATATTTGTTATTCTTCAAAAAAATGCTGAAATATGATATTATAGCAAACAAAGTTATGTCCCTTAACACCACCACTCTGAGAGAAAAATACAGTGCATTTCCTGTAAAATAGCTGAATTCAGTAATTTGATTTCTCATCAGGAAATCAGTGGAGTTAAGTGTTCCCTCTGCTGAATCTTATAAAAGAGTGTAACTGATTTTTAGGAGATATAACAAAAGCTGTTGAATTATACTGTGGTCTCCTCTCTTCTGATTGGCTGACTGATGTCTGCAGCTACATCATCTCCCTCTAACATATAGTGAAGTAGATAAAAACTCAAATGAAGCACAAATACCCAGAAATGAAGTAGTTGAATAAACATACTTCGATACATTCTAGTTTTCACTGGCAGTTAAATGCTACAGCAGAGAAACAACTACTGGTGCAAATGAAAAACCTGAAAAGTTATACATACATTTTTAATAATACTGAAATTAAATTTCTAAAGTGGGTAAATACAGTTTTACCTCGAGGCCCGACATGTGTTCATTGTTTTCTTTTCTCCTTCTTCCACATACTGCCTGCCAATCATGTGACTCTGGTAAATAAGCCCCAGGTTTTTTCATTCTCACACCGAATATAATCTTTATTCAGTTTTACCTGCTCTGTTTATTCAGCACATTTAGTTTACATTTAAATGTCTTTCTTTAAAAACAGTAATACCACTTAACTGTTTATACAGCCTTTCAATGCCAATTGTAATAGTGGTTTGTGTAATAACTTTTATATAAATGAATCAATGTGCACCTTTAGACCACTAATTTAGAAAGACAAAGGTGAAATACTACAATAAGAAATCATCTTCCATTGCCTCTGGAACATATTATGAAACTAAGGATTTGCCAGGTAAGATTTACAATGCACACTCTCCTCTAATTCAAACCCAGATAACAAAGTATGCTTCCAAGTGAAGAAATTCCTCAGTGTTGAATCAACCCACCAACTATCAACAGCATCCATCTATCTTCTGTAGAATGCACTTTTCAAAAACGACTTCACTGCCAATATAACAGACACGCAAAAAACTCTAGATGTAGTTTGTATACCCTGAGAAGAGTAGAACAAGTCCATTGACAAGACATGTTGTTGGTATGTGGATGGGATAGAGATGACAGAAAACTGGAAGAAAGCAGCAGATAAATGTATCTCTTTAAGAATAATTCATATAAGAGAAGCTGCGGATAAAGGCAAATAAAATTGAACGCCAGGCACAGAACAGAACAGATGAGGTAATAAGTTGAAGTAAAGTTGAGAAGATGTAGGTTTATGGATAATGGGTTGTAGGTGTTAATACAGTAGGCTTAACCTGAGTGTTTTCATATTTCCAAGGATTATTCTGAACATATTCTGCAACATGACAGGACAGGAATGATGTGGTTTTATCACTGACATCGAGGCCTCTCACCCCATCCACCTTCAGCTATCGCATCCACAATGAGGAGGATGAGCTGCAATAATTCATCTGACAGACCGACCGTTGCGAAGCCAGAGGTCAAACCTTACCATGACATGAGTATTTTGAAGCAGGAAGAGTTGGAACGTCACCAAGGAATGATTGCAGAGTCTGTGCAGGAAGTACAAGGATTTTCACCTGGGAACACAATGTAGCTGTTCTGTGTAAAATGAGCGAGTAATGTTGATGTATGTCCCTTTCCTGCTTTTAGCATTCCTAGATATCCAATCAGGGGGATATAGTCAGAAGATATGAAAACAAATACATGTATGCATGCACACCTACTGTGTTGACTTTGTGCTGTTTGCACAGAAAGGAAGTGATGGAGAGATTGTGTGTTACTGGACATTCTCTAAGTGTTATTCTTAGATGTCTGAATCACATCATATCATACTGCTGTTCTGCTCCTGCCTGAGAGGTTAGATTAGGTGAAAGAGCAAAAAATATAGAAATATAGTAGATCATGCAGGTGCATATGTGGCTTTAAACAGCAGCATTGACTGACTTTTACTGTATTTGTCAACCAATATCCACAGCTACAATGTCCTGTACCTACACTCCAAAATCTTTGCTGCCATGACTCTAAATGAAACAGATGTTTATGATGCAGTAAACCATCCCTGGGGAAAAAAACAACAAAACAAAACAGATATACAAAAAGCTGTGGTAGTGTAGTCCTCTGCTCTTTGGAAGAGATAAAAGATAGGCAAACACACAAGCAGTCCAGTAAAAAAGAAAACAAAATCTTTATTATTTTGTCTAGAAGAACAGGCTGTTTTGGAAGGAGGAGTGGGGGAATTATTGGAGAGGTAAAAGCAGCCAAGGAATAGGGCGGAGTCAAATAGACCAGAGGTTGGGGCTAAAACCTGGATTTATGTAGTTACGCCAGGGCTCCCATTGGGTCCCAGGCTGGAAGTACAACGGGCTCCTGATGCATCACCTCCAGGACATCATTGGGGAGGAACCTTTTGTCTACCACCACCTCATACACATACTCGGAGAACCAGTCGTCCGTCATGATCAGGTAACCTACAGAGACAGACGCAGAATACAACCGATCAGATGTGTAAATCGATGTATACTCCACATCCCTGCAATCAATCAATGAGAGTGCAAGAAAGTTAACAAGGATATTGTCAAAAAAAAGGTCAAACTATTCCTTTAACCATAAATAACAGAAATCCTCAGTGTTCCTCTCTTTGGCCCCAACAGTTTCACATTGAAATGATATCATGCACAAAAAAAAAAAAAAAAAAAAACACCTCTATGCTTTAAAATTCCACAATACAAAGAGTAACAATTGCAGTTGGAGATGTTCTGTCAACAGTTTCACAGACGTCTTTTTAATATGGGGAAAGTGCTTTTTCAGCCACGGGGGATTTCTTGGTTGCTGTACAGCAGCTGGCCAATGGGACAAATAAGCAGCAAGGCTCACAAGGCTCACAAGGCACACACACACACACTTTTCACTCTGCCATATTACTTTAACAATTCATTTTGTTGATATAATTAATAAAACATTCATTGGCACTTAAACATGGATTGGCTCCCTTAATTTGTACATACCGTACATCTGAGTAGTAAAATAAATTAAAGAGTATTAAAATGGAGTTTGATAAAGAAAAGACATCCAATTCAACAGTTTTGGACATGTGAGTTGAAGATTGTCAATATGTCAAATACAGTGCAGTTTGCACTCAACACTTCTACTATCACCTCTGCACGCCCACCCTGATGAAAATTAAACAATGTCTGTCTCACTCTCACTCTGTGTGTGTGAAGTAATACAAGGTCAACGTGGCCGAACGTGGGCCAGTTATGAAAGCGTACCTTGAATTTAACTGACAGGAGACATGTTAGCATTACCTAATCTCTTCTTGGATGACGATGTAACCCCATGCTGAAATGTTTAATTAAAATTAAAGATGCCTGTGCGTGTTTCTTTCACGGAAATAACAAGACTGAAAGCTATGCGAAACCAAAGCAGCTCAAATCCAGGACTGACCCGACACATGTGGGAAGCTGGATGAGATTGTTATGCCTTGGTTTAGCAACCAGATCTTACTGCAAATTTGATTTATTTTACTCTTCTGTTGAAGAGCGGTTGTTGATGCCACCTCTCATTCCGTCTCTTCTTTTCTCTTCTCACGTGTTCAGAGTTGAGCAAACCAGAGCGTCCTTCCCGCTGTCAAGTTGACTTATCGAAGACGTCAGGGTAACCGCAAAAACGTGCCAAAGTTCAAAACAATGTATCACGGGTGGCGTGTCCATGTGTGTGTGTTGTGTATGTGTGTTCTTCCAAGTACGCAAAACTTAGATGGCATGTTGCCTGGTTCTCACTGCGGTATCCGTGTGTGTTGATGTGAGTTTCCTGGAACCCGCATGTTGGGTGGCATGATGGGGCGTGTGTGTGTGTGTGTGTGCGAGAATGTTGGGTGTCATTATTTGTTTTTAGGGATAGGCTGTCTGTCCTCTTTCAGAGCGGGAGGATGAACTGTAAACTAGAAGAAGAATGTGGAGCAGCCATCTTGCTTTCCAACTCCAGCTGAAATCCACAACACAGGACTGTATGTTACCAAGTAACAGACCATGAAGATCTGAAATCTCTAAAACACGAGAGGTAAACAATGTTTGAGACATATCATGAAGATGAGGACACAAATCCATAAAATCCAAATTTTAAAAAGGACAAAAGAAGAGGTTTTGAGACTGTGGTCAACCCCTATTTTACCCAGTTTTGGAGCTGGACTCATTCATTCAGAGGCACTTGATTTGAGCTATATGATTAAGATTAAGAACTTGTCTGGATCTATGATTACAGCACAAGGTATAAATCATTTTGACATTTTAAAGAAAAAAATAAATGAAAATGTGTACATTTTTTAATGTGTTATTTAAGAATAGATGGGGATCAACATGCCTGCAGAGTTGTGGTAAGACCAAAGAAAAAGCATTTTCATTTCATAGAAAATAAAATAGGACCATCAAATGAGGTGAAGGGACAGTCAATTGTGGTTTGGGTGCAAAATAATGGCAGTGGATTAAAAGCATACTTTAAAGCTAATGAAGCTTCTCATCCCAAAACTCTGTTGTGTTCACTGCAGAGGAAATCTTTCCATCCACACTGACTTCATCTCCCTGTATTTACTTAACATCAAATCATATCGGTAGGAAATAATAGTTTCTCTCTGTGCATGTCAAACTCAGTCAGAGCTCAAACAGAACTCGTGATGGAGTCCACCTCAGGCTAACATCCTGTCTAATTGAGAGTAAAAACCTCAGTGTATTGGCCAAACATTTGCCCAAAACAGTGTACAAGTATGAGCTTTGGAGTGAGCGGAGTCATAACAGCGGCTTAAAGATAGAGGAAACAGAAAGTTAAACCTCTCCTGAGAGACTTCTTCAGGGTTCGGGAGAATATTAAAAGCCCTAAAGGGAGATGTTAAGCTTTTGCAAACCTTATAAACACACTCCACTCACTCCCTCCGCTCCAGGGCTATAAGCACTCTTCTTTCAATTTCTCTTTTGTCATCTTTCCAAAATCATCTCTGCATCTTCTTGCATTTGTTTTTCCTTTTTTCCTGACTGCACTGTGTCATCATTTGTATTTCAGCTCTCTCTTGACTCCTGCATGCTCTCTCTTCTCTTTTTACCCTCGGCCTTTGTCAACAAACAAAGCCCCCGGATTCCCAAGTGAACTACCCTTCTCTCAAACTTTTGTTCTCAAAAACTTTATTAATTTGGCTGCGGACGGTCTGGAGGCCCTGGCCTTCCCCATCTGCTGGTGTTTATGGAATAAGATATGCGTGAAATACATTTGATTTGACTGAAGGATTTTTACATGTTTTCCCAACAGTCACTACGGTTTGTGGGTTCAAGCAAATATTGTTAGTATGTGTGTGTGTGTCTCTCTCTCTCTGTGTGTGTATATACCGTATTGTATGTGTGTGTTGCCAGACGATGCATGACTGACCTGAAATACTCTCCTATAATTTGCAGTGGAATGTTGAAGCCCAGAGATGGAGAGGAGAGAGGAGAGAGGAGAAGGGGTCAGAGGAAGACGAGGAACAGAGATGAAAGGACAGAGGGAATAATAACAGCAGACATTAAAGTCTGGGGCAGTGCTGTAGAGTACCTGCTGTGATGTGGGGGCCTGTTGCATGAAGACAGACTGACTTTACTTACTCAATGACAAACATCTACATTTTTCCACATATATCAAAATGACTTAGAGTACTGGCAGGCAACCCAACACTGGTTGTTAAAGGGGACTTGTTTTGCTTTGACTTATTTTCATTCATATATTATTGTTACAATGTTGGATGTTCATATTAAATGTGGCCAAAGTTTCAAATGTTGAGGTAAACATATGTAGAAGTAATCCCTAAAACAGCACTGACATCAGACTGCTCTAAATGCTCGGTTTCCAACGTTTTTTTCTACTTTTAGCCTGAGCTGATGTCAGCTTGTGACGGATTTCTTTATATGGTCATCTGCTCCTCGCACAGTGCTCAAGTTCACTGCTCTACTCGGCTAATATTTTGGCATCTTTCCATTGTTTTCAGGGTAGTCACAATGAACCATGACTCAAATACACTCCAATTTCAAATTGGAAATTATTTACTTGTTGTATCTTGTTGTGTTGACAGGTTTTAAGTACACACAATTCTTCACAATAAAAGTCTCCTGAAAGCAGGCTAATCAGAACAGAGTGGGCTCATCAAAAAGGGAGGTCTTAAAGAGAAAAGAGCTAAAACTGTCTGCTAGAGACAGCGGGTGACCTGAGGAGCAGCCGTATTTTGAACTGTGAATTAGTGTGTGGGGTAGCAGAGTCACAGAATAAAAAAAATATAGATCTGAAAATTAGCATTGTAGGTTCACTTTAAAATTAAATTTAAATCTATGATTAAACAAAAAACAAAAACAAAACAAATAAAAATAAAAAACAACTCAGTAAGCTGACCACAAGAACTAAATTGTCAGGTTCAAAAGTTCTCAGTCAACATAAACTATTGTGCTGGTGTTTTATGTATGGATTAATACACCAATCTAAGATTTAGCTCATTTTTTAACCACGTATGTACCACTACACCTATAGGCACTGAGTTCAAAAAACACAACAGGGCCACTGTGCCTTGTGTGTGGCTCTGTCTCTCTCCATGAAACAGGACATGGCCAATTATAAGTTCATAAAGCAGCAATACGGGGGAACATCTCAGTCTAATCCTGTTATTTTCATAGACACAAACAGGAAGATGACAGTTTATAACGAGGCACAGTGGTGTGAGAAAGATCTGAAAGAAAGATGGGGACAGTATGACTTTAGTCTTTTGCTGGGACTAGAGCCAGGTGAAAAACTATTTTAGATGTATACAGCCAACTTAGATGGCAGGTGGAAGCTGCATTATACAACACAATTCGGCATTCCTTTCTGTGACTTGATATTCACCAGACTGAACAAACAGATCCAAGTTTTCTTCATGTGGAAATATCCCTTATATCTGAGCTAATCCCATCCCAGAGGAAATGACAGAAAGTAGGAATAGTGTAATGATGTGTGAAGTGTCTCTTAGGTTACCTTTGTTCCCACGGTCATCGCCCCAGGAGTTTTCCACCCGCCACTTCTCATAACCTTCTTTCCCATCCTGACAGAGAGGGAGATGAAGAGATAAGACTTGAGGAGCAGAGAACAGAGGAAAGAAAAGTGTCCCGACAGCTGGGGTTACTTACAAGGGGGAAATCGACGGCAATGTGAAAAACTGTAGCCGATTAAAACAGGGTAAACACACAGCAAGACTCTGATGCAGTAAACCCTGGGAAAATCTGTGATTGTGTATCCTTGTCTGTCTGTGTGTGTGTGTGTGTGTATGGGCTGTGTATTAGTATGAGTTTACACCTGTATGTTTGTGTGTGTGTGTACCTTGTCTGTGACGGCAGTGAGGATCATTGCGTGGGTCATGAGAGAGTCTCCATATATCAGTCTCTCTGCCTTAGAAAGGTTCTTCACTGAAACTCCAAACACGAGCTCATGGTTGAACCTTCACAGAAGTAGACACAAAAAACACATTACACCACTTCCTCTGATATCAAACTCTGACTCTGATTTCACCTACATACTGATTGTTTGAAGAGAAAGGGCAAATACAACATTATTTGATAACTTCATGGCTAATTGTCCATATATACCAACAATCCCAGGATAGGGCTCATATCTCTTTTTGGTAGAGGCAGGGGAAGATGTGCAATGACCATAAAAAGCCAAAAGCAAAACCTTTGTAAGTCTGGGATTCTGCATGAGCCAAAAGACAGCTTTCAATTCCTTTCTTGAGCCTGACTGTAGAAATGAGGCTCCATTTAGCTTCAGCCTCATTCCAATTATAATCTATTGGCACAAGGAGAGATCTGTCTGGACAATGAGCTTCAACAGTGATGGTAGCAGACATCTGGCACCACACTGGGTTGGTTCAGTGGGCAAATTTAAGCCTGGCGCCAGCGACTCAGACACTGATGCTGCTGCACCTGAAGGGCAAAGATGAACAACTTTTCCCCTGTGGAGAGACTGACACCTCATGGAGGCAGATGAGGTCTGGGCTTGTTATGTGAACTCTGCTAAATGTAGAACAAACAAGCCTGGGATACAACAATCTCTGGAAATTAAAAAGAAAAAGTTATTATACATTTAGATGAATTCTGCTGGTGTTCTACATTATCAAATATTTCAGCTTTCTGCTGTTTAGTATCTGATCTGTTTGGAGAAACTAGCCAATAGGTGTTGTGCTGTGGATCAGATTATTCAGATATTGGCAAAAACACTACATACAGTAACATTCTGTCTCATAAATTGTGAATTTTGAAATCATTGTAATTTCACAGATCAAACTATGATTTGCGAGAACCGATTAATACGTTTGGAGATTTTCCACATCTGCGTGACACCAAAATGATCAATCAGCTCCAACATATGTGATATATTTGACAAACCACTATTCTTTTGAACACTTAAATTGTTTTCAGGATTTTCACACTCAATTCTGCACACACTGGGTAACTATCTGTGAATTATACTCACACATTCATGTCATTAATGCCCAGCTTTCCATGGAAATGTTTCCCGACGTCACAACCAAACCACACCGCCTAGGAGAAAAACAGTAGTCAGATTTGAAGTTCACACACTTGTGTCCACAATTACTCCTGTTCATCCTGACTTACCTCTCCATCCTTGATGGAGTCAGCTGCAGCCTTTTTAAGCAGCTGGATGGCCTGATTGTTGTACAGAGTGCTGCGACCTGCAACCATGTTACCCAGGAACTCAACACTGTACAGCTTCCCGTAAGGGTTCTGGGGTCGGGGGTCGTTCACAAGGCAGATCTGAGGATAGAGAGCGTTACCATACAGGCTTAGACACTGCACACCTTCACACAGGAGTCTGAAATGGAGGTAGTGGAGGTAATGGAGGTGGTTCTTATAAGAGCCTACATACTTTGTCCTGAATGTTGTATAGGGGTTTGACGTGATCCCTGTAGAACTCCTGGGGAGTGAGAGGTCCCATGCGATGAAAGTTCTTGTCCTTGTCCCTGTACTCCCAACAGATGGTCTCAGGAGGGCTGCCTAGGCAAACACTGGCCACCCGGAACACCTGCACAGCGCACACACAGTACAACATTAATGAACATTTACTACCTGAACTGCTCTCTGATTTAAAACGCAGATATTACAAATCTGCTTTTCAAGCCAAACAAATCAGCGTTAAATAATATTCACAGGGCATGACAACCCCCAGGCTGCATACTCATCGATCACTACAGGGGTCTCCTTCATTCCATCAAACTTTCCCTACATTTTTTCCTCTTTTCTCTCCATACAGTGATTCCCCTCCCCTCTTTTCCCTCCATTTCCCCATTTGCACCCCCCTCCCTCACTCCATGTGTGTCTTCCTGCGGTGCTGAAGTTCAGACCAAGTTCCTGTGGGCTAAATCGGGTTGTTTGGACTGGGCCGTCTGTCAATCTGGCCCTTCCAACCTCTGATATAGAAATCTCAGGAATTTCTCCCCCCCTGACACTTTTCACCTCTCCCATCCTCTGCTATCCTCTCCCAGGATTCAGCAGAGGCCTTTTCTATCAAATACGATTAAAAACGAGCTGAGAAATTAAGTGGCGGGGCATTCCATTGTTGATGGTAGATAAAAGGAGTGGTAATACATGGTCTTGCATTGGTTTGAGAAAAGGCAGACACATTTATACAACGGCTACAGTGTGTGAATGAATTGTATCTCACACTCTGGCTGCTTTGACTACGGATGTCACAAGTAACGAATATCAAAAAGTTATCTTTTATTGACTTTCTACTGATATCCAGACAAATTAAACTCTAGATGAATATAGAAGGAAGTAACAGAGGGACTGTTTTTGGTCCAGCCTGCATCAGCAAAGGGCTCTTAGTGGAATATAGCAGCCATGGCAGCAGTTCCCATGCAGCATATTAAATGCACCTAAATAAAGGTGACATTCTTGCTTTCAGGTTAGCAGACAGGGAGCCCTCTGAGAGACAAACACACAAAATTTTGTATGCATACTATAAATTCAGGCATGGCTTACACAAACAAACAACCCCCCTTCATCATCACAGAAATGCATAAGTCACAAAAGTACAGACGCACACAAAAATACACACATGTGGCGAGTCAACAAAAGGAATCTACCACCTTCATCCTGATTCAACTACTTTGTTTAGACTGCTTCTGGGTAAGACTGCATGCCAAGGTGTCCATCCTCTTGGATGTCTGTGTTTGCTCAGATGCCCTCGGCACCTTGACAAGACATCTTTGTCACCCCTTGACCCCCGCCCTCTTTCTTCATTCTTTTTTTCTTCTACTTCCAAGAATAACTCTGCTGCCCCTGTAACATTAAACTTTTCCACTCACTTTCCACTACTTCTTTCAGGTGCTCTGAGACATACTGTAAGCATCTCGCTTTATGCCAGTTGCGCCCACTCATCCTCCCATGGTAAGGCAAATAAAGTGGGTGCAGGGAAAAAGCTGGCCGGACAGACGATAAACCACCACAGTGACATCAGAGCACGATCAATATTGAAACACCTGCCGTCTTGATGAGTGATATACATGAGTGACAGAGAGGAAAAGATGAGAGGGATTGTAAAATGATCATAAAAACCTAAAATAACCGCAGCACACTTATCAGACTAAATTATTTTTTTGCTGATTTTATTTGGCAAATGTATAAAATCACTTTGATTGTCTCAGTTTGCATTCAATTAGCTTGATAAAATGTATTTTTTTAAATTCAACACTCAAAAAAAAGATCCTCCAGTGTCAAATGGTTCGGGCCTCTGTCCTCACGGCAGACTCCAATCCCTTCCTCAAAACTACAGGCGTTATTCATAAAATTTGCAAACTTTAACTCAAGTTTGGATTATAACTTCAAAGGTCATCACATTCACATCCTAATACTCTAAACATGTGAACTCACACCAGGTTTCCGGATCCAGCTGTTACAGAGTAGGCTAATTGATTCTGATGGGTTTTGTTAACGGGTAGCTCATCAGTCTCTAACAAAAGGTCCATCTCAGGTCTGTCTCAGTCCTGTGACACATCAAGTTTGCGTGTCCTGCTGTAAACAAAAAGCTGATTGACTGCACGCAATTGGGGATAACCGTGGCCAACGTTCGATAGCATCTGTGTTCCAGTGTTGACCGGCTGGCACCGCTCTGCAGGTTTGTTTGTTTTACGCAACCCAAACACACAAATCACCTGTAGTTAAAAGTGAGACTAACACATTGCCAAGCCAATGAAAACACATCGCTGTATGCTGTACGTGGGTATAGGAGGGTAAATCTACTTTCCTAAAAAAGAAAAAAAAATCCACAGTCAAGGTATATTTGAGCAAAGCACTCCAACATTCAGCGTCCCCCTTCAGCTTTATCCCTGGACTATCTATGTGCTCCACAAACAGCATAAAATGGAAAAATAGTTGCTCACTGTACACAGATTGTTTTTGTGGACACTTGCAGCCAAAAAGAAAAGCTTTTCACACCATCTGTTCACTGATGTAAAACAAAAAAAGTGACAAAATATGTCTGAATTAAAATTTATACCTACTTTTAAATCTTCAATTAACTTAACACTTCATGAAACAGCTGCACAGGAAAAGCCTTCGAGGAAGAAAGTAACCATGAAATTGATACATTTCGCTTATGTGTGTTGCATGCTCTTAGTTGTCTTGTGTTGCAATGAAAAGTGCTCATTCTCTTAGTCCACTGCACTGATTTTTACACGTGTGTTGACTGACTATCCGCAGGTTTAATTGATAAATGTTGAGTAAATGTCTTTTATGTTTTATATACTTCTTGTTGAAATATTTGATGATTAAATTAGATTA
The DNA here is from genome assembly GCF_027409825.1 of Scomber japonicus. Classification (NCBI taxonomy): domain Eukaryota; kingdom Metazoa; phylum Chordata; class Actinopteri; order Scombriformes; family Scombridae; genus Scomber; species Scomber japonicus. The sequence goes on from NC_070583.1 coordinate 11,796,909, forward strand.
TTAGATATTAATAAAACATAATAATAATAATAATAATAATAATGATGATAACACTTGAGAGTTCATTAGACTGAGTGGATGTCAAACTGAGACAAAACATGCCACTCACTGCTACTCTGAAGTGGATTTATAACTATTGTCTAGAAGCTGGACTTGTGAGTATAAGCAAATGACACCATGCAAACAGTTTGGATAAAAATGAGCTAGGTTTTGATTAAACTTCCACATCTCGTAAACACGCAGCACATGTGGTCATTGTTAAAATTCAAATGATGGTGAAAAGAAACTCTAGAAATCAGAGTGGACGACTCAGAACTGGCGATGCTATCGTTGCGGCCTCTGATGGTGACACATAGAGGAACTCGCACACATTGAACGACACATCAGCTGAGCCAGCGGCCGGCATGCACTGAGCCATCAGACTTGTCTTAAAGAATCACTCTGTGCGCTAAGAGCTAAGAGCGGAGCCGCACATGGCGTTTCTGATTCCATGATGTAATGGAGCAGGGTGGAAGTACAGTTGTGGTGTGAGAGATATTATCTGCATGTGTGTGCACATGTGTGAAGTATTGTTTTTGCAATGTACAGTTAATATATCCCTTTTTTTTGTGTGTGCGTGTTCTCTGCTTTCTATGTACGTGAGTGCGGAGGAGCAGGGAAACACACCAGATCCAGCATGAAAGAGAGAGACTGGCTTTGAAACTTAAACTAATCCTCTCTGCCTTAATAATACAGCGTATGGATATTGTCATCCTAACAGCCTCTACAAATACAAACTGTCATCATGTGCTGGGCTCGTTTGTCCAATGTTACTGCAGGTGCAAGCTGCTATTGCAAAACTTTTTTAGATGAATGCGAGGTGCTTGGTTTTAACTAATGCGCCTGACTAGTGTTAACAAAAAAGGAATAGATTCTTGACACGCAAAGGGATCCGTTTAAATCAAACGCACCCAGTGTACAGTAAGTGGAAGCAGAGAAGCTGACCCCGGTTGCTTGTCATGGGAGTGTGTGTAGGGCCGACGTGATGAAGACCAGGGCACAATCACAGCCGCCACGTAGGGGAGGGTGGACAGCATCACCTCCACACACGCCAAAGTAGGACTGACACAGCACTTTGATCCTGAGAAACATATGTGCTCACATAGATGCAAATGCACATGAATGTTACGAGCAAACACTACTATACACACACGTGGGAGTCCAAGAACTACATAAGCACACACACACACACACAAGCCATGTCATATCCACAAACACACAGTTCTGCACATGTGAACATGCACACATGGTCAGCAATGAAGCGGTTGAGCTCAGAGTTTGTAAACCCAAACTACATAAATAAATATACTCTGTTTACAAAAAAAGTTATAATCCTGCAATGTTAATATACACTGTAATAACAAATGAAACACATGACAACCTTTTAGCCTGTCCTGTGTGAGTTCATGTTAGATGCTGCCATCACTAATTGGCTGGAAAGCCTGATAAGTTATCAGTCATCTGGATTAGCCAAATTTCTAACATCAATCCTAATTAGCAGAGCTAATAATCTGTTAAGTGTCCACTAACAGGGCTGTTGATGCTGGAGGCGGATCAAATCCAGACCAGAACAACTTGTCATGTGGATGGTTTAGGACCACACAGCTTTGTCAGTACAACAGTTTAAAATAGAGAATTCTGGCAGTGCCTAGTTTTCACTGACACATGTGTTTAATTTTGATTAATCTGATGCGGTGTGTTAATGTGATGGAGAAAAGCTCCATGTCAAAGTTAAGATGATACCAAATCAAATCCATACCATAATATTCTGTTAATATATCTGTCAAGTGTGCACCATAGTAGAGTAGAGCAGCATTTTGTAAGACTGACTCTGATACTTAGTGGGCTGATACAATTGGAAAATATTTTCATTATCGACAATTCTATTGGGTTTTTGTTCAGTTGTAACTGTAACAGTAACTAACTGTCAACTGACAACTGACAAACTGTCAGATACTTAGTTTATAATGAAACGCACAGATCCTTTTGCTTTTAGGATTTACTTAACAAATGATCAATTATCAGAATTATTGTAAAAATTATCAAAACACTAATTTCAGACAATGAACAGACCATTATTTTACAATTCACCACAATAATATAACATGTCTAGTTGTCATCAGTTGATATTTAATGATGTTGTGACAATTTGTGCATGAGAAAATTCACACTAATTTCAAATTAACCATAATATGTACCGGTTATATCTGTAATAATTTATTAGATAAATCAGATATCATTTCATTACTGTAATCATGCATTTATCATTTGTAACATTTGAACTACATTTAAAATATAGAGTCCACAAACATATTGTCCATTTTCAACCATGAACATCTTTTATATTTTAATCTATATTGTCATATATATCTAAATCTAGTACTGTTTGTTTAATATTCAACTGGATCTTACTTTTGAAAACGGAATACAAATGATTCCCTATTCATATGCATGTGAAAACTCAATTATCTTACTGCTGGGGTCATTACAGGGTCAAAAGCATGAAAAGGTTAAATCAAAAATTGTATTTTATTTTTAATTTTCCACAGCTGAGATTTGCTGTCAGTAATCAGGTAAAATATCTGATTTTTCATATTGAGGCAGACATCCTATTATATTTGATAACTTTTAGAATGATGCTTGTTAAATGCATCCTTGAACTCTCTTCACTCTGTTTTTTCTTTTAACATGACCTAACCCTCTATCACCATTGGCTGCGATAGAGTGGTGTTTCGCAAAGCAAACCACTTCCAGGTGGACAAACAAACATCCTGACATCCCTTGGCCCCCCCGACCTAACATGCAGTACAGTAGGACCAGTCTTTACTGTTGCACAACATACGCTTGTGTGCTTGTGTGTGTGTGTGTGTGTGTGTGTGTGTGTGTGTGTGTGTGTGTGTGGGGTGATGACTGGGGTGATGACTGGGCATCCATGGGGGCGCTCTGAGATACAGTTGACTGTTTAAACAAGCGACCAGCCAGCAGCACAATACAACCAAACAACTGACAACAAAGGCTGCTTACCCAGACCCCCGTACTGTGTGCAATGGTCTCAATGGGAGACTGATTGACTAACTGACCCCCCCACATACTGTACATTCACACTCACATACACACACAGAGGAAGTGTGAATAAAGCCTCACATGAACACACCTACGGTCTGCACACATAATAAACACGTGTTATGTTGCGTAAGTGTTTGTTGTACACCGTTTATTTTTGTTGTGGAGGTGAATTGTCACTGTCCAGAGTGTCAGATGCTTTATAATAGACTTTCCATAAACAAGATTACTATCTTGTGACATCTGGCATAGGGAACGTGTGATTTTTTAAAAATTTGTTGCATTTACACACAGGGAAGGAAGGAAGTGAACCATTCATCAGCCTCCACCCCCCTCTACACACACACACACACACGCACACACACACACACACTAATCCAGAAATGAAATGCACACATGAGACACACTAGTCTACACGCACACATATACGAATTAAAGCATCTCACCACATTAGTAGTATGTTGTCCAGAGTGTGTATCAGACAATATATCATTAAAAAAAACATTAATTGATTTGTATCATTAGCTCAAAATACGTTCACTTCTTTGTAAAAACATAAAACATTTTATTTTAGCAATTCTTTTTTTCCGTATTATAGTTGTAATTTTTAACTGTTAAATGGACATGATGTGAACATTAATAAACGTTTGGCTTCACAAACAGGATTACATTCTGTACTGCTCCCTTCATACAAGCTGCATGTTCACTCTCAGTTAAGTATTATTTGACAGCTCCCTCTACTGGTCACAGTAGAATAATGTCACAAAGTTAGGTGTTGTGTCAACTGTGAACCTTTTTATTGTCATTTATTCAACATGTAAGCACACACACAAATTTGCATGTGCCAGTGTGTCTTTAAAGTTACTGCGCTATCATCATATGACATAATTATTTAATCCTTTGCTTTACTGCAGCAGATGCTGTAGGTGATTTTGTGACAGTACTGAGTCTCTACTATCCACATATTAGATAATATATTCCACCTTTTTTCACCAAAAAGTTCCAGAAAATATAGAAATCAGAAGAAATCAAACCAAGAACTAAACACTTTTCATTTCCACTGCATTTAAAGAACTGTAAAGATAAAGCAATTTAGACTCATGACGGAACCACCAGTATGGCTCAGGCAGCAGACACAGGAGCTGAAGAGGTGCAAATTGAGGATTTAATGAATGACTTCGCCTGGACAAAGTCAAGAAAGAATGTTCTGCTAAAGGTAAAGCTTAAGGGCTGTCCACACTAAGAACGATAACTATAACTATAAAGAACATCCACACTTATGAACTATAACGTCCTGTAAACAGCTGCTGGTTCCAGCTGTGTCTACAGCTAATGAAAATAGATATTGATGAGCCGTTACTGCTGTATGCTGTACAGAGAAAGAAAAAGAAAAGCAGAAGGGTTCACAGGTGTGTGCTGATTCAATGTGTTAATCAGAAGTATTTCAGACACTAGTTGCTATGATGTTTCAGGAGTCTTTACAGACCAAACTGAGCTGATTCACAGCAGAACATGTCAAAGCAGAGACACAGTATGAGCACACATCAGAACACTAAAAGATTGTTCACAATATAATAGAAAACAAAGCTCCAGCATCTTTATAGTTCTTACTCCACAGGAGAAATAATTATTTTTAAAACTATATATATCTACAGTAGTTAGCTTTAAAGTTATTGGTGTGAATGGGCCCTTACATTATTTCTGGGCAAATATGTGATGCAGTGTTCAATTTGATAGGCCTATGTAACAAACAGACCTAGCCTATGTCTGAATCAGCACCATGGAGGCGTGGAGAGAGACAAAGATGTTGTTTATTTCAGTACAGTAGTACACTTTACTGCTGATAGAAAATATGTTCTTATGTTGTTATTCTTATATATGCTTGCAACAGTAATTATTGGGCTTGCCTTATTTGGTTGGTATTTGCTTAAAATTTTTTGGTAATGGTTTTGCATGGACACTTCATACAGGCCATTTATGATGGAAATAATAATATTTAGCATGATGTGTTGCATTGGGATGTGAGTTGCATTCAGATTTGAGCATTAGTGTTGGGGCTTGTATGGAATTTGTTCTGTTTTGGTTGGATATTAACTTCATCTGTAGTATGTGCAGTAAGGCTGTACTTTAGCTATACGTTCTTGTAAATCTATGTTCATGCCATACTATATTTGTGAAGTCAGAGGAGGGGGCAGTCATCCTGAGGCACCCTAGGGTGTTAATCCGAGCCTGGGCTTTGTTATCGTCCTAATCTTGATACGAGCGGTGCCATCGCTTCCTCGTTTACAAACAGCGCGGCACACAAGTTGTAGTTGCCTCAGTGTTTGTGTTTGACTAATCTGCAATAGTCAGCTCTGCAAAAAGAAGGGACTTTTTTGGGGTTTTTTTTGGGGGGGAACCTGGGAATACCCTTGAAGAACACCTCTAGTCAACACGCAAGTTAAGTTCCCAAGTTCCTCAAAAGGTTCTAGGTTCCCTGCAGTGCAAAGATTTTACAGGAAACGTGTGTGCTCTCACCTCCTCTATCATGGTGTCCATAGCATCAGAGAGTTCAGTTTCAGTGGCATCACTGGCCACCATGTTCCTCAGTCTTAGGCAGTATTCTCTCAGCTGTAACACACAGTGAGACATAAACACGAGTCAGCACTTCCTCACTGATTTCATGATTTACTGATAGCAGCTAGACTGCGTTAGTTGTAACCTTACCTTATGATTGAGGATGTCATTCATTCTGCGTGAAGCCTCTGAGCTGTGTGACTCTGGAAAGCATTTCTTTGGAATGACGCCATACTTTTCTGAAGCAAGCACACAAAAAAAACAACAATATTTTTAAACCTGGAAGTTTTTTTATGTTGAAGACATATTTATAGTTTAGTACGGTTTCATTTTCCAAACTTGAACATTACCCAATATTACCTTTGTAATTCCACAAATGAGACATGTTAGTCAATTATTCTATATGTACTTCTTGTTACAGTGATTGTAATGTATCATGACCAAAACTAACCAATAAGGTTGACCAGCATGTCCCACTGTCCTCCGTCATTGGTTGGATTAGAGAGCAGGAACTGGACCAGGCGTCCGTCCACTGGCTCCTTCCTCTGTGCCGTCTCCACGCAGGCCTGGAGGAAGTAGTAGCAGCGCTCCACCTGCAGGGATTAGAACAAACAGTACAGAGACACATGATGAGTAATTAAAAAGACAGAGGTAACAAAATTGTATATAATAAAAGACATGTACACACAAGGCTTGGATTTAGACTTAAGTCATAAAAATAAGGAACTGAGTCTTGACATCAAACCTGACACATTCACTTTTTTACCTTTTAAAATCTTATAGCAATTACAAATAAATGAGAATGGGTCAGACATGCCTTACAAAGCAGTTAATTATTTGGCCTTAGCCGTTCAAGTGAAAGCAAATGCAATGCAGCTATCTTAATACACTATTAACACCGTTTGAAAGCCAAAGTAATTTTAATGGTCAGCACTGAGTGACCTGAAAGACTTGCAGTTTGCTCATGAATACTTGTGACGTAAGACTTGTTCCAAAACACCTCTGATGTAATGTAATAATAATACACTGGCTCAGAGGAGGAGGGGGATATTCTTAGAGCACGACATTTACTGATTCCAATATCACAATCCATTTTAGTCCCTGGCTGTCACTCATTACAAAGAAAGGTGTTTTCAGTGGAAGCGCAACCTATCTGTTGGCGCTTTTCCACTATACAGTTCTAGCACTACTCACCTCGACTCGTTTTTTTTTGCGTTTCCACTAGGGATAGTACCTGGTACCTGGTACTTTTTTAGTACCTGCTCTGCCGAGGTTCCAAGTGAGCCGAGCCGATACTAAATGTGACGTCAACTTTTTTTTCTATTTTAGAGGCTCTATTTTGGCCAAGTGTTTTATTTTATTACCTTACAGCACTACCTTCTCATCGCGGCTGCAAAAATGACTGTGCTTGAAGTAATGTGACGTTAACTATGTTGATCACTTGCTCGATTTCGTTAGAAGTTGCTAGCAGCTAGTTAACCATATAACTTCACTTCTGGCTTCGGTGTAGGCTTCATAACACAACCTTCCCCCTCCCTTCATAAACTACTGAAGTAGGGGGAGGATAAAAGCAGACAACCCAACTCTCCTGGACGTCCTGTGAGTCTCAGGCATATTGATAGTGGCTCCTTGACGCCCGCAAATGAGACACAATCTCCCGGAACCTGGAGCGAGCAAGCAAGAGCGCGTACTAAAGTGACTGAGTGTGTATGACTATCAATGCAGCGCATGAGAGCACAGCGTCCTGATAGTGTTTGTGTTGCTGCTTATTACACCAATCACACCTAAATCTTCTAAAGTGTAGGAGCAGTTCACACTACATAAAACTATAAAGTGTGTCCTGCATCCTGCGCACATATGCACACGCACAAAAATCGGTTTTCTATGGCTTTTGCGTGTCATATCAATGATATAATGTCAGTGTGTGGATCATTAACCTTGTTGCAGTGTGCTCCCTGGTTATAGTTAGTGAACTATCAGCTTCTACCTGCTCAGATCTCACAGTCAGCAGTAGGAGAGGAGGAGAGCAGCAGGGGAATCTAGCGCACATAGTTTGTATCTTTGTAGCCTAATGATGGAAAAATTAAAACTGGTAACTACAAAAATAAATCATTATTATTATTTATCTTTTATTTATTGTTCCAACAGCTCAGGTCGACTGAACAACAGAAAATACCTATTTTTGTGTAGCGTACATTCGTATGTTATTTTGTTAAATCTATCAGACATTACACTACTTCAGAGAGCACTGAGTAGTCAGAGCACTTTACTTATTATTTTAAAACATATTAATCTATTGAACAATTCATTACATTGACACAGACTGATGTGCATTGTTTATGGGAATGTTATTCATGGTTTATCATCTCTAGAAGTGTATGATTCAACTTGGGTTTTTTTTAAGAAGGAAAAAAAATTGCAATTATTGATTATATCGAATCGCAATACTTGTAGAATCGCAATTATCGAGAAACGTGATACAAATTGAATCTGCACCTTAGAATCGTGATACAATCGAATCGTGACCAAAGCATATCGTCCCACCCCTAGTGTTTACACACACAAACACACACACATGGTGCCCTGATGGCAAAACAACAAAAACAATCATGTAGCAGAACACTGAGGCACTACTGAAAGCACTTAAGAAAAGTCAAATAGAAAGTAGTCTGAGTCTCTGAGCAGTCAAACATGTGTCTTACCTTGTCCCAGAAAAAGAGATAGGACTGACTAAACTCAAACTCCTCTATGTTAAACTTCTTCATGAAGGGAAGACGCATGACGTTGAGGCACGAGAAGATCCAACATCTCCCTGGTGATAAAAAGAAGAGAAATATGCAGGTTAGAGAGGATTTGCAGTAACATGTTTTTGTACATGCATCAGTAGAGCCTCTTGTGCTCTTACGTTATAGTCTGCTTGGACATGGTCAGCACGGGTTCTAATTCAGAGACTTAAGACTAAACTTAGTAGCTTACAGTATATCCCCCAACACATGATGAGTGATGCACCAGTCATCACAGTTGTGAGGCAGTCCAAATAGAAAAACAATGTCGGAGGTAGAAAACAGCGAGTCTAGATCATATAATATGCTGTCAATAGAAGTTTTTATTATATCTAAATTAAAATGGTCCAATGATTTGGTGATTTCAGTGAGAAAAACATGATTCAACGGGCATCTGATTTGGTTCATCCAACTTAAAAGAGACTTCCCAACTTTATACAAACTAAACTTTGACTGTGATAAAAACAAATAAAGCCAGCAAATATGTGTAAATAGGGAGCGAGGTGTAGTTAACCTCCACCTGAATTGTTTTTTTTTTATGCATTTTATTATTTTCAACACAAAAACAGAAGCTGCAAACTTATAACATGATAGTTGCTCCAATCTGACAATGACAGTCATGACCAAAAATAATTTTTGCATCACTCTACCACACAAATGCCTAAAACAAATGTAACAACATGCATATCCACCATTTGTTATGCATACTTGAGGTCAAGAAAGGTTTATTTAAAGGTATTATTTAATAAAAAAATGTAGGCTTACAATAATAAAGGTGTGAGAAGATGTGTAAATACCAGTTCTAAGCCTTTTATTTCAGAAATAAATAAACTTTACAATGTGTGCTAAATAACTCATTAACTCAGACCGGGTTCGGGTTAGGCTACGTGTTTCAATTCGTAATTCTCAGCATTACTGTTGCTGCTCCATGATTTCCTACCTGAGTTTTTCTGGTTGGTGATGGGCTTGCCCTCTGTGGGGATAGAGTGCTGGAAGATGTGCACAGTATCCTGGACAGTCTGCCGGTGAAGACAAACCTCCAATGGGTCGATGCAGGTTGACACATTCTGGGCCAGCAGGTAGCGTGGCTCGGCCCGCAGCCGCTTCTGAAAGCTGGCTACCTTCTCCTGACTCAGACCTGGAGGGGCAGGAAGAGGGAAGTAGAGAGGGAAGAATAAAAAGCAGAATGGTGAGAGAGGCAAATAAATGTCCTTGTATTAGACTTTCACAGCTAGACAGAGTTGAACTGCTGATTAAAACTAAGAGGAGGATTTTCCTACTGTCCCAATACACATGACCCATCAGTGCACTTTAGGCATACTCACTTACCGCTTAGCATCTGATTCATGAGCACTCATGCACTCAGATGTCATAATAATGCCTGGAAAATGTCAGATCAATAGTCATAAACCAACAGCACATCGTTTATTGAATACTGCAATGGTCTGGTGCTTCCTTTTTCCACCATCCACACAGAGATTACAGTGGATAATAGTCTTTTAAGGATATTGAAAACAATTAAGATTAGACAGAGGAAAGAAGAGATCAAGTCGTAGCCAGCAAGGAAGAAATCAAGGCCGCTCAGTTTCTAGTTAGTAGTACTAGACGTGGCCTTAGGGAGCCGAGGGCTGGTGAGAGTATCACTCATTTTCCGGTCCTACTGAGGAGGGAAAAGAGGGGCGCACAAACACAAACTTTGACAGAATCAAACTGGCACCTGTGTGTGGTTTTGAAATTCCGTCAAATAATAGTGCAGAGCAATTAAACATTGAGAGTAACATTGCCTAGTCATGCATGCTGCCTACAGTTCGACCCCTCTCTCTCCGCTGCATGCTGTTATTTTCCATTGACACGAAGCTGAAATGCACTGACCACCGTTGATTAGGACTGTGTCAAACTTCATTAATTGTCACGTCCATATGATCAGAGGACAAAAAGCAGACGCAGACCAGCAGAGCATCCTGTTAACACGCCATGACGACTATGGATAGATAATGAAGTGAAAAACATTAAAAGATGAACCTTTGATCTTAAACAGAGTTTGCCAAGAGCTTCAAACTCTGCATAACACAATATAAGAGTATGAAAATATGATGGAAAGGCTGACTTAGTTTTTCAGACTGTTATTCAACAAGTGAGGGCATGAATGGTGAGGACAGGCATCACAGTGATTTTCTATGGAAAGGGGCCAAGCACAGGTACTCAGGGTGACTTGCAAATTTACACACCACTGGTTAAACAGCTGGTTTATATTAGTTCAGTACTTTATTATGCATTCTATCATGTACATTACTGTGCAAAGAAGTGAAACACAGTTGGCATGAAGCCTAACAGTGAAGACTGAATGGATACTAACACACACACACAGTCCAAAGATCAGGATATCAAGACATTAATCATCAACTTCCTTTTTCTAATGTGTACACTAGGAATGAAATAGAACAAGTATTTCCTCTCTTTGGTCAAAGCCAAAACTTTTCCTAACCAAACAAAACCAATAAAAAGGTCTTATGAAAGTTAATAGAAGTTCAGCAGAAACAATCTTAGCTGGCATAAGTTTAACTCACTCATAAATCACTGTTCAAGTCTACTAAAATGTGGTGAAACTTGACTAACAGTGTAACCATTTTGGCTAGAAATGAAAACCCGTCTTCCATAAATCACTTGAAATAGTTTGGACAGTTTCTCGCATTTCCAGTTCCCTTCTCGATGAGCTTAGCTACCCAGGCTAACATTTCAAGCTCCTGTGGCTGACAGCAGCTTTTAGCCGACGAGTGAAAAGGTTTGCGTTAGGTGCCCGCTTGGTAAAAAGTCAGGATATCGATACCACGCTAACGAACTGTCAACCCAGCGGAGAGAAAACGACAGCAGAGTCATGCTAGCAGGAAGGCAGGCGGTCAATGCTAACGCAATGAATGCTAACTTTAGCTTGTTAGCTCCGCCAGCTGTCATCCTCCTGCCGTCACATACAGACCGCGCTCAGCCGGCCGGGCACACCAAACACCGGGACCTAAGCAGCACAAAGTGCCGCTCAACCTACCAGTGTCCATGTTTCCGAGGAGCTTGAGGTGCGTTGTCTGTTTTCCTGAAAAGTAACCGGCTCTTTGTTTATCTCATTCGCCGACAGTCAGTCAGTGTGATAACAGGGTACGCTCGATTGTTTGACTCCCAGGCGGTCTTTGACGTGGCGGCTGGGCGGAGTTTGTGATTATGAGTACAAATATAAAGTCTTATATAGTTGCAAATATGATTGTTGTTGTTGTGTTTTTTGTTTGTTTGTTGTTTCGTTTTTTTGTTTTACAAATTGTACAAATGAACACAAAGATTATATGAGATTACTGACTCCTGTGATCTGCTCAGAGCAAAATCAATGAATTGAAGTTAAATAGGAATAAACCATTTATTTTCTGTTTTTGTTAACGATATCGAAAACACTTTGAAAAAAAAAAGTTTTTAAAGACTTTGCAACATCTCTCTCTCTCTCTCTCTCTCTCTCTCTCTCTCTCTCTCTGTGTGTGTGTGTGTGTGTGTGTGTGTGTGTGTGTGTGTGTGTGTGTGTGTGTATGTGTGTGTGTTTAATTCAGTCAGAACTTTCTGTTGTTGAAAAACTTTTGATTAAGAATTTGTAGCAACGACTACAAAAGACTTGTATAGTATTTGTATGGTGGTCCATGTTGAAATAGTTGAGAAACAATGATCCTAAAGATTTCCACTTTCAGCCACTATGAATGATGAACTGATGACCTGCTATCATAATTAATACTGCCTAATATGAAAACAAAAAACTCTCTAGATGTTTTATATTTCATAATTTTCCGGAGCCAACCACCATCCTTATTCCCTCTCTCTTCTGTTATTCCCACCCACCATGTGAGCGACAGGGGATGCAGCGATGGTAAACGAGCGCGCCTAAAGTCAACAACGTGATTGCATGGAACGTCCGGTCAACGCTTACAAAATGAAATCTTGCTTTGAAATATTTCAAAGGTTAAGTGTCAGAAATGTAAAAAAATAAATAAATAAATAAAGCTCTACTTATTAACAATAAATTGATATGTGTAATTACAGCATAACTGCTTATCACTTTATATTTTTCCTCTTCAAAGTGAACAGTAGCTTTATTTTTGAAGGTGAACTTCCTGCAGAAAATCAGCTTGCTTTTGCACAGCTGGGGACGCACAGACTGTGAAAAGTCAAGAAATTATTGAGTGTTAAAACAGTAAAATAGTGTGATTAAGTAATAACGTAATCCAGTTTATTAAATCTTGAACCACTTTTTATGTTTTTCTTTTTTATGCACTACTGAAAGCATACCTAATGAATATCATATTCCATTTCTGCCAGTTTATCCCCATAAATCTTACACACCGGTAATTGAGTACTTTACAAAGTGTACAGAGAAATAACATAAACAACTGAATATTTCCATCAGGTTCTATATTTCTTGTCTTTGTAGTGTGTGCCTCTACATTGCTGTTCCTGGAAACTACCCCCTTTCCCGTTAAAAAAGTGTGAATTCCAGTTTATGAGCTCATTGCTTTCCTGTTAGTTATTAGATGAACTTGTAGTGTGTGCATATGTTCGTGTGTGTGTGTGTGTGTGTGTGTGTGTGTGTGTGTGTGTGTGTGTGTGCGTGTGTGTGTGTGTGTGTAGAGGGGGTGGAGGCTGATGAATGGTTCACTTCCTTCCTTCCTCCCCTACCTCCATCTGGATGTGAGAAGACCGCTATGAAAATGGGAAAAGAAAGTGAGGAAAAGAACATAGGCTGCTGGACTCCTGACAGATAACAATTGTAACAAGGAGCCGAGTTTTCAAAGGAATCCATGCGTGTCTAACAACTTTTCCTGATAAGTCAGGACTTAATTTGTACAGAGTAAGTGAAACCAACCCAAAGTTAAACTTGTCACAGACGGATATGTATCTGCTGGTTGCCACTGGATTCCTCTGCTTTCTTCCTTCTGGTAAGTCACATGTTTTAGCTCATGTAAATGCGAAATATTATTGAAATTACCAATATAATCTAAGGTAAAAGCACACATAAACACAGTACATGTTGCAGCCAACTAAATTCACATTGAACTGTTGTTTATGCTTTTGAATTCACCTTTATTAACATACAGCAGCTGTAGTGAAGGTGTTGTCTTCAAGATCTTTGAAAAAAGTAATTTCTTGATGATATTTGATTGCAGTCATGTTTGTGTGATATATCTATTTGGTATTTGTACACTCCTATAATGTAGGGGCACTTGTCTTATTTCAACATGAAAATGTATTTATGTCAATACTGAAGTCAGTAAGCAATCCAAAATAATTAGATTGATTCGCATTGAGAAAACTGTATCAAATGATTCAATCAGGTCATTTGAAAAAAAAGACATTAAATGGCAGACACTACACATCCTCTTTTTGACCATTCAGTTTCGTTGCACTATATGGAGTTAATGAAACCTTGTTGCGTTTTTTTAGGTTTCCATGCAGAAGAATGTTTTGAGACTGTTCTGGCAAAACGTGAGACACTTTATGCACCAGTAGGGGGCAGTCCGTCCCTGTCCTGTGTGGTCCAGCACTGTGGACACAACTGGACAGGGGAGTGGGAGTGGGTGCCGAGAAATTCAACAGATGAAAGAGTTGTCAAAGATGGTGACAGGCACCGGTTAACCAATGTGAGTCTCTCTGTCAATCAGACCAAAATGCTTCTCACCTTTCTGAGTGTCAACAAGTTCAACGAAGGTTCCTATGGATGCAAGGTCTCATGGGATCAATTTGGAACTGTTCAGGGACATGGGACGTACCTGAACATCACTGCAGGTATGTGGAAGCATTTGCACAAGCATGTAAAGCATGTAAAGCTGCTACAATTAGTCCTTTGAAAGAAAATTAATCAGCAACTATTTTGTTAAACAAATACTCATTTTAGTCATTTTTTTAAGAATAAATAAAGAATAAATGTTTTCTACTAACTTCCAACAAATGAAACACTCTAATTATGTCTGTTCACACTGATCTACTTCTGCGTCCTCTCCCAGCTGTTCCATCTCAAAGGAACGTGTTGTACAGGATTTTGATCTATGCCGGAGCTGTTTGTTGTCTTCCCATCATTCTGCTATTGGCTCGTTGTCTGAGTTCTGAGATTCAGCCTAAGCCACGTCCAAGGACAGTGTTCAGACATGCAACACAGTTCAAAGCTGCTTACAGCACACAACCACATCTGGCTCCACAGCCTCCACCTCGATTCCCGGTACCACAGAAACGTAGCACTTCCTCTCACAAAGGTAGTTTCACTTTGTAGCCTGCAAAACTGTTGAATAGCAGTATTGTCAGAACTTTTCCATTTACTATATTGTCTGTTTTACAGCTCCTGCCAAACCCCAGCAGAAGACTGAGGTGGGTGAACGTTGTGTTTTCACACAGGATACTGTACTGTACACTGTGTATTTCTCCTGGTTAGCCTTATATATGTTTCAGCTGATGCATATCATTCTCTCTTTGTTTCATTCATGTGACAGGTGGTGTATGCAGACATTTCCAAGGATGCACTGAAGCAAGAGCAAGCCAGCAGAGAGCCTATACAGTCCACTGTCTACTCAGCACTCAGGTTTCCTTGATGCAGTAAACAGGAGGAGAAAAAGAAGTGGAGGGTTGTGTGATGGTTATTTAAGTCGTCTTTAGTTTTAGGAAATGCTTTTTGATCTTTGACGGGTTCAAAGATATCTCATTGGGCCTTGGGACTTCCCCCTTGTGCAGGGTTGCATTTTAGACAATTGTTTCATGTTGACTAACATGTCAGTTTCATATCATCTTTGAGCCAAATGCAAGACTTCCCCCTTTGAAAAATCACTGATGCCAAATTCTGCATTGAAATGTATCAACTCTCTGGACTCTCTGACATGGACGTTATGACTGTTACTGTGAAGAAGAAATCAAGTACCAAAAACTCTCCAAGTGTGAACGCAGCATAATGGACCCCAAGTGGAGCGAATAATGAGGATATATTGTCTACCAGCTGAATCACCCTGAGGTGCTGTAGAGAGAAGACAGACTTTATTTTGAGCTCTTCTTTGTTTTGTTTTTATACTGACAGGAAATGTATTGCAATTTTTAAAATGTGAAACGTAATGTTTAAAAATTCCTTTTAATTTGATATGTTCACATATAAAGAATATTAAAATACCCCTGGGTTGATCTGAAAGTGTTGTTTGGAACTACAAAAATGAGAAAACACGTAAATGACACAAAATACAACATTTTATTTTTAGAATAAATTCTCAATGGCACATGACATAACGAAATATACATATACATATTTAGACATCTTTTAAATTAATATATTTCTTTTAATCATGTTACCTTATTAATTAGCGTACTCTGCAGTTAACATTTTTACATGACATCAATGCAAAAGAAGTTATCATTTAATAAATTAAGCATATGAACAGAGAGAAGGCTGCAGGGTGTTTAGGCCATACCTGCTACAAACTAAACAACATCTGAACTTCCTGTTTCTGTCCTGACGACTTCTGTCCCTGCTCTGTCCCTGCTTCCCTCACTCGAGGTAATCGCTGGTCTTCACTTCTGCTTCTAGTAACATTATATCAGAAAGGAGTGGAGAGAAACCTAACAGCTTTCTGGAGACTTGAGAGATCACCTAAATTACAAAGTGGAGTTTTTGTAATTTGGGTGAACTGAGCCTTTAAACCCTCTGGGTTTTTAGTTTCATATGGCAGAACTTCACACGCTGTTGCGCCATCGTCATAGCGACAATTTGAGTAGATAAGCTTTCTTTCAAAGACCAGTTTGGTTGTTTGGTCACATAGGAAACACATTTGTGTGTCTTTTAAGCTATTTCTTGATTTGCTCCCTGTCACCTTGCCGTGCTAACTCTAGTTTGTGCAGCTCGACACTAATGTTATAGTACAGTTGAAGACTAGGTAGGTCTATTGTCCCATTGTGCTTGTAAGCAACTGGCTTTACAATTTACTTCTAAGAGACTGTGTAAGAACAACCAACAAAGCATACAATTAAAATTACAAAAGAAAAGCTCCAAGTTCACATTCAAAGTGTTTTTGCCAAAGTTGGTTCGTAGGTTTGTTTTAACCTGAAGCATCATTTTCAAGTCATCATCATCAGCCCTGATGCTGGGAAACTTTAAACCCTAAGGACTTCCTGTTCAAAAGTTCCACCCAACATAAACACGGGTACACTGAGCTAGCAAGCTTCAATGGGAGGTATCAGAAGGTGAAATGTGGTCAGTAAGTGCAACGTCTATTTTCAGCAAATGTGGGTGTTGATCGGCTACCCACAACTGTGCTGTAACCAGATCCAGAAGAGTTTCGTCCTCTCACATAGTGAAAAAGAGAGAGAGAGGGAGAGAGGGAGAGAGAGAGAGAGAGAGAGAGAGAGAGAGAGAGAGAGAGAGAGAGAGAGAGAGAGAGAGAGAGGGCTTATGATAGATTGTAAGGCGCAGCTTTGGCTAAAATAAGCTTATGGCGAAACGTGTTGGCAGTGTCTCCTACTCTGCCCCATGTGCGCTATTTTCCATGAACCAAGCACTTGAGTTCAGGGATTTGAAGTTACCCTTATGGATACAGAAATGCTATCATATGTATCGACTGACACTCAGCAAAAGTCATGTTTATAGTGCAGTGGACACAATGCAGCAGCTAGCAAGGTTACAAAAAATCAAAGATCTTCCCTAGAAAAGCGACTTTATTTGCAAAGGTTTAGATCCTACAGTGGAGACTTCCACTGTTGCTACTACTTTATGTTGCTGTGCGTTTGTGTGTCTGTGTACTGTTTTAGGCAAAGGAGGAACTGTTGCCAAATGTACCGTTCAAGGGCAAAGGCAAAGGAAAACATCCAGATGTCTGACTATGGATTTTCATGAGGACATCCTCTCCACTGAGTGCTCAGCAGTCAACTAGATAAAATGCAACAATTCGACCATATAGACATGTTACCACTCTTCTAGGTAGCCATATCATTCTACTAAACAAGATGCTTAGGCGGAGTTGAGCCCAGCCTAACACTCACAGTATCACAGCCATTCCAGGACTTTAATGTGATGTGGACAGTTGACAACTGATATGCAGCAACTTGTAACATTGCCAAAGTATTGACTGATTTCTAAAGCTAAAGGCTGGTTAAAAAGAGGCCCAAACCAACATCTCAGCTGCTTCTCCTTCTCACTATACACTCACAGTATTGTCAGTTACTTTATAGTGTGTGGTGACTCAGGTGCATTTGGGAATCTTGTCAGAATATCCTTGGCTTTAGGAAAGTGGTTCTACAGTGATTTTGTCTTGATGTTGTGGTTATTTTGTGATTTTTTCTTTTGCAGCTCCGTCAGCCTGGACTGCCTCTTTGTTGTGCAAGTCTGATTTTTCTTCCCACTTCACTAAGCTACTCAGACTGAAAGAGATAAAAAGGAACATAGAGGCAAGTTCAATGAAACAACACATGCTCAACTGTTTTGAAATGACATTACCTGCATGCTGAATTGATTCTGTTGATTTCAAGTAGTAAAATAGGCTGAGTGGCCAGGCCTGACAAGACTTACAGTTGTGGATGAGTGGCTCATTTTGTCAAATCGGAACTTCAAGTTTGATCTCGGTGACGTCCTATTTTTACCATCTGCAGAATATAGAAGGGATGGAAAGGAACGGGAGGACATGCTCATTAGAGGACAAAAAGCTGTCATCTGTGGCAGCTGTGAGACTTGGTGTAAATCTGCGTGGTTTACCTACCTGTGGGACTGCGGCACATGATGACAGGGGTACCTGATCCCTGGCTGTCAACACTGAGGGAAGGACTAAAGGCAGAGGAGGACGCTATGGAGGGGTGGCCAGCCTGAGGGGGAAGGAGGGAGTGCAGAGATGCAGACAGTTAATATGGAGGAAGAGGTGGAGGAGGAAATGGTATTCTGCTGAGGTTGTATCCTGTCAGTAAAAGTTAGAGGCACTAAATGTCAAGCAGGAAGCTGAGTGGAAAGGATGCTCTGGAGGGTAAAGGCATCATATAACACATTTTTCTTTAATTCAAAATTTCACATGCCAAAATGTTGTGGCATTGTCTTGCACTGTAGCATACTGACAATAAAGCTTCTAATTATTTGACCAGAGACTTAATTCTGAGGTTGCATACATTTTTATGGTGTAAATTCATTGTAAATACTCATTTTAAAAAAATCAAAATGTGAATGAGGAAGAAGAAAGGCATAAACTGAGGCTTTTCCTGGAATATCAATGATTTGTTTCCATCATTATTATATTCCCATGCAGTTATGACTGATCTTCAACAATGAATGTGACAATTTTAACAATACACTCCATCTGTGCAATCCCATCCCAAGTAAAATGCTGAGAGTAGGAACAATTTGACACGTTTCTCACACAAGATAAAACAAGACTGACAAGCAGAGGCATTGAACACGCGTCCAGTGAGATGAGCTGTAATCATTATAATCACTCTGCTGACATTCAACATTGTCTATTAGACAGCTCTTGATAATTACATACTATTCTCACTGTGATAGCTCACACACTTTAGTCTAACAACATCCTCACAGTCCTTTACAAATGTTTCCCCAACAGAGTAAATGGGACACGAGTTGTCGTTTTTTATGACACAATTTCTAGAAGAATGTTGAGACACAGCGTGTGTTGTACTCACTGTCTCCAGTTCTTCCAGTGCTTCCGTTTCTCCTGTGGTGCTGCTGAAGCTGCTGGTGCTGGATGAAGAACGAGAGATGTTCGGTCTGCCGCTGCTGCACTCCTTCAGCTTGAGGAATGGCCTGAGATGGAAAACAGAGCCGAACAGAGATGATGAGAAGCCGGAAATAAGATTTTAAGTAGAAGAATGTGCAAGAAATATTGATCTCCAATGACAAATTTTTTCTAAAAATTGTTGCTAACTTTCCTCAATTGGCATTTAAAGGAGTTTAGAAGAGAAATGTATGTCTCACCTCTCTTTGTTGGGGCAGATCTCAGGTGAGCTGGGATTGGATGATGTCTCTGACCTCATTTCCTGGGAATGTGGGCAGATCTCAGCAAGCTTTTGGTCACTACAGAGAAAAAAACAAAACAAACAAAAACCTTAGTGGCAGCAACAATATAAAACCTCCATCTACCTGCATGAAAACACAGACAATGCTGGTGTTTGAGGTGTAGTAGTAAGACCTGAACGCTTACCTGCGGGTGTGTTTGTCTGGGGTTTCTGTGCTGGAGTGGAGACGGGGGAAGAGTCCTGAGCGCCGTTTTACTGGACTCTTCAAGGGAGACTTGGCTGACAACACTGGAGGCTGGAGAAGATGAGGAAAACTGAAGGATGAAGTTTAAACTCTTGAATTTACTGTTAATTTCTGATTGTATGCTGCACTGGTCGACAAAAAAAGCTCTTTCTGCAGGTGTAATTTAAACTTTTTTTCAACTTTTACAACCTTTAACAACACAGATCAAGCTGGTAAAAAACAGGACACTCTAATGATGCTCTACATATCCATCTTTCCCAGCCCTTTACTCACAGTGAAGGTGCTTTTTGTGCACTCGCTGCTGCTCTGCGGCAGTCCTCCTCCACTCAGGCTTGCTGGGACACCACCTCCTACGCCGGGGCTCCTGTGGCGGTGAGACCCTACCATAGTCTCCATGGAGTGACTCCTGACACGCATGGCTCTCTGGAGGAGAGAAAAAAACAGGGAATGAGTGGACAAGTGGGATGAACACAGAAGGAAGGAAAAGTTGGTGACAGGGTTAAATATACATAGATGGACAGAAAGAGGATGAGTGTTGAAAATAAAATGAGAGGAGGGGAAAGAAGAAACTCAGGTTTAATAAGCTCAAATGGTTAATTAATGTTCTTTTTATAAAGTGTAAACAGGATTATAGATCCTATTGCACAGTACAGCCACCAGAGGGCGCAATTCTACAAGATAGAACTGAATGAGGTAAAGCTGATGAATGAACATGTGTTGTACTACTTGCATGATTATATTGACTTCTTTATTTTGGTTCATTAATAACAATCAGAGAAGCTCATTTAAAATAAGTGTAAAATAATAAATACAACACAGCTACAATAACACGTTAATATGTTTTGCTATATGCCGCAGATATGATGTTCTCATTTTTTGAAAGCATAAACACAAAACAAAACAATATCATAAAAAAATAATGTTTATTATCATGTGGTAATCCGCATCTGTATTTACAGTAGTGCAAACAGGTAATACACAGCAACTGCCAGGGCGGCAATGAGAACGGCGCCCCCTGGGACTGACTGCAGAATGTGCAAAGTAGCTGTCCGTAATGCCTGTGAAAAGTGAGAACCAAATATGTCATATCAGTCGCAGATTCATCACTCTCTCTCTATCTCTCTCTCTCTCTCACACACACACAAACACACACACACATACACACACACACACACACATACACACACAAACACACAGACACACACAGATGGAAACATACATTCTAATTGTTGTATTAACATCAATTATCGTTTAGTTGTGGACAAAACTATGTGGATAGACAGTGAGTGATGAGAAAGAGAAGATTAGACGAATGAGAGAAAACAGAAGAAAGGGATACAGAATAAAAGAAGGCCCATTTGAAGTCAAAAGTGTCCAAAAAATACATGAACACAGAACATTTGGATCAATTTTTACACAAGTAAACACATAGGCCTACACACACGTACATGCACTCAGAGCATAAGGTCAAACCACAGAGAAAAGCCAATGGTTTAGCACCTGAAATCATTTTGCCACCCTGTGACATTTAGTTGACTTTCAGTAACAAAACTTTGTGTGTTGTAATACTGCTGATTAAATGTCACATAGCTGAGAGAAGTCCAGGCTAATGTTCACCTTGAAGGACTCCAGCAGACCCCCGTGCCCCCCGTTCTCCAGCTTGTCCTCCTCTCCCGCCTGGCCCAGGCCCAGCGTAGCCTGGCTCTGTCTGTGCAGCTCGTCGTGCAGGTTGTCCAGCAGTGCAGCTCGCGTTCGTCCCTGGAATGAGTTCACACACACTAAAGTCACGCATGAAAGCACATGGATGGTGAGAACTGTGGAAAAAGGCATGCTGCGGTGTTTGAGGGCACATGTGCATGCGTGTGTTACCTCTAGTTTGGCAAATTTGTCAGATTTGTAGCAGGCGTTTTCGGCATTGATCAGCTTTGTCAGCAGGAAGTCTCGAAACTCAGGACCCTTGAGAGAGACAGAGAGAGAGAGAGAGATGATGAACAAGAGGGGTGAGGGGCAGTGACAAGGAAAGTAAAAGGTGACCTTCATCAGCACAGTTTAGATTACAGTGCTGAAGCACACTAAAACAAGACAAGAAACTGTCTGATCAGCATCAACCTCACTGGTTTAAATTCTCATCTCCCTCAAATCTTATGTATTTGTGCTTATATGCTGAAAATCATGTTTCAATAAGTACCTGAATGTTTGCACTGAGTCTGGAAGTCAGATTTCGTTTCTAATGCAGTTTTATGGGATCAATACAGGATCAATTTCTTCTTTGTAACACTATCTGATATAAGCCAACTCATTTTGGCTAAAGTCACACTGAAAGATCAGGAGGCGAGTTTTTCTTTTTATATATGCAATCAAATTTTAAACTGTTATTTGTTTTAAAAGAGCATGTTTTGATATTTATAGCTATAAACACTGTGTTGCCAGGGGTGGGGAAAAGTTATTGTTTCAGTATCTAGCATGTGCTGTAATAAATTTAAAGAAATATTCAAATTTGTAATTCTTTTCAAATAAATATTATACACTTAAAAGAATATTTCAACAATTTGGGAAATACATTTTTTTTTGCTTTCTGACAGAGAGAACTGTTCTCATATCAGCATGTTAGCTTAGCTTTGCATAAAGACTAAACACAAGAAAACCTGGCTCTGTCCAGAGGCAACTACATTTAAAAATCAAATTATATATATATATATATAAAAACTATTATTATTAAATTATAAAAGTTTTATAGGGATTATGTGTAACTTTCCACAAGAAAGTGCAACAAAGTGAATAAGCATATTTCCCAAAATGTTGAACTATTCCTTTAAAAACAAACGATCAGGTGTGTCTTGCTGTTACTCCTGTAACACAATTATAATCTTTTGTCATTTCTGTGTAGTATTTTGCATGGTGCAGTCTGTTTTTTGTTGAAAGCATAGTCTGAGAATTAATCCAAAGTATCATCTTCAGTCTCTGTCTGCAGGTCAGGTTTCCCTCCTGATTGGCTGCCGTTGGATTAAGGCAAAGTATATACCCATAGTGGATGAGTGGATCCTCTGCACATCACTTAATAATTATATTCGGGGCTTGAGGGGCATAAAGGGCAAGTGAATCATGAGTAATGTCATGAGTCATTGATATTAAAGTCAAAAAGCAGGGCTGTCTAACACCATCACATTTATGACTAATGTAGGACATGAGTCACTGCTAAAACTCAAAGATGCATTTTTCCTTTTCCTTTTCTTTTCTCTACTCTTTATCTCACCTTCTTAAAGACAGCTGGGTTTGGGAGAGGGGGTCCAAAAGGAGGTACATCCTCTCTCGCTGTAACAGACACCTGTTGACATAAAAACAAGTAATAATCGCACATTATTAGCATGTTTCAAGAGGAGGTTACAAGCTGAGAGAATGAAACAAAATCTGAAGGAAATTTGGGAACATTATGTCATTCTGAGTGATTCATCATGAACTTTGTTGTGTCTCTGCTGTTCCACTTAGTTATATGTGCGCAATATGTTTTCTGACCAGTAAATAGTAACACAATAACTATTTCAGCCCGTTTAAGCTTGTATAAAACATGGACATATAGAAATAAACACACAAAGTATCTTCTATATCATAAAACAACTAATAACTAACAAGCTATTGAAGGGAAAAACAAATGGTGAAAAAAAGCTGAAATATCTGCAGATTTGCTCATTTACAATTATTACAGAGTAGTATCATCACCACACTCTGGTCTGGTTCATACCTTGTATGTTGTGTTATCTGTACAAGGGTTCTCAACCTGCACCAGCACATAAGCATGGAGGAAGTTGGATGCGATCATGTCTGGGACAAATGGTGTGGGCTCTTCCTGGAAGACTGTTGCTACGATGTCATTTCCTATGTGTCTTTTCCTCTGGAGCTGGAGAAGCACAAGAGCAAACATGTATTAGCTATAAAACCTTTTTTTGTGTGCTTCTGTAGCAGAGGAAACTTTTAAAAGAAGATCACAATGTATAAGTCCTTTATCACACGTACACTATGAAATACAAAAGGCATTTATGTGTTTCTAGGGAGGATTTTAGAGGCTTTACATCAAATAGTGTTCCAGCTTTTGATATAACACTGAAGCTGTTTCAGCAGGAGTTAATGAAAAAGCAATTTAGCAACAAGAACAGCAAAACACATCATCAATAACTACAACTGGCCAGTTCAATACTGGTATTTTTGAGTATCCTCCCTCTGCACCTGAATCCATGGCAGCTTCAGTGTAATAATAATAAAGCCCAGATTAAAGCCTTGTACCTGCTGGACGTCTCCCTCTGTGAATGGAAGCTTGGTTGACACGTGGAACATAATCTCTCTCTGTCTGAAGACAGTGTAGACAGATTCGGAGCCCGTCTGTCCGTGGGACACATCTAGCCCACCGCGGAACCTGTCACAAAAGCAAAGCGTGCTCGTCATGTTCACTGTGGCGCCCCCCCCCTCCAAGATAAGGTTTTAATTCATGTATTTTAAATGCATTATGTTAGTTTTATAATCCCTCCAATGCCACTCAAAGTACTGTGCCATAATCTATCAGATGCAATTAAAAGAGTCAGGCAGTAATAGTCATGAGTGTAACACAATAGGAAAAAGCCTGTGAGACAATACAATACACACGGCTCTGATTACCTGTCTATGTGGCATTTTGTTGTCAAGGATATGATTCACTAAGAAGTTTATCCTGATTACACGCTGAGGCTAAAACAGCAGGATAAATTGCTTGAAGGTTATAGTAATTCTATTGCAATGCACTGCAATGGCATCTTTCTTTTAATCCTTGTGCACCCCTTTTCTCTCTTTCCCCTATTTTAATATTATGTGGTTTTGTTATGAATTTGGCCTTCTTTTTGTATGTTTAGCCATCTTTTCTTTTACTCATTTGCATTCTCCTCCAGTTTCTCACCCTTTAAAGTCCTGAAGTTCAATGTTGCCACCCAGGATGCTGAGAAACTCCTTGAAGGCTGGGGACTCTTCATTGTTCCCAAACAACTCTTCCTCTGACGTCTGAGAGGAAGAGGAACAGGAGAATACAAGGATGAGATCAGAAGGCATATTTAAAGGCAGGCTCAATTTTAGATCAATATAATTGCTCACCTGTCCAAACTTCTGGTAGACGACTCCAAATTTAAACGTGTTGTTCACCTCGTGTTCGTCGTAAGCCACTATCAACTGAGATCCCTGTGCATGAAAAAAGACAATTAGTTCGTACTTACTTCCCAACTACTTGCTGTCGTAGTTTGGAAAACATGTTTTCCTCCTAGCCATTGTGTCTCCAGGGCAGGTTTACTGGGCCCTCGTTACGCAAGGCTGACATGCGGGAAACTGTCACAGCCCTCGGCGAGGGCAGTGATCTTGTCGCAGCCTCTTGCAGACTGAGACACAGATGGTTTGTTTCCTTCCCTGAGGCATGGACTGAAAGCATGCTCCATCACAACCCTCTACTGGGCTCACAGGAGGAGAAACAGATCCGTCCTTTCCATTTTAAAAACTTGTTGTATCATCAATTGTTTTTAGAATAATGTACTCACTGAACCGGGCTTATTTTAGAGAGGTTAATGTGAGAAGAGGGAAGAGTAAGAGAAGGTTGGTGTAAGGACAGGTGGGAGAGGCTGGCTGACATTTGGCATTAAACATTAAAAGACCTAGAGCAGAATTCATGGACAGTTACTGATGATGGTCACTACAAAGTTATTGAATGTAGCTTTAGTCTTTTTTAAATTCCTCTTAGTGTTTCAACAGAAGGAGATGAAGGTAAGGAAAGGTCAACTCAAGTCAGTTTGAATGAATACATGCATAACTGGCTACATGTGCTGCAGTCAGACTGCCGATTATGAGGTCATGATGTGAGACTTGGGAATGAACTCACCCGAGGATACAGGACCGGGTTGAACTTCAGTCCTGTGGCATCATCACACAGAAGCTGACAGAAAAACAGAGTCACTGAATTTGACAGATATCATAAGAGCCATGCTGGAAATACAGTGTATCCATAGTAAGACTCAAGAGGGAAAAGCCTTTTTATACTACTTTACTCTAATACTAGTTTAAAAGTTCAAAATAATAATAATAATAATTATGGAGCACTTTTAATAACACTCAAAGATGCTTAAAATGTACATTTACAAAAGATAACAGATATTAGTATTCACATTTTACTTGCAAGTTAATATATATTCTAGCTACAGACATCATCTCAGTATCTCTAACAAATGTAACTATCACTGATCACTGAATCACACGTCAGGGTAAAGAGCTGATAAAAGTGTGGGATATAAAAGATATCATTCTTCCTCTATCTCTCTTTTATTAAAGAGTGAGTCAGCCTGCATATGTCAAACCTAGGCCTATAGCTTTTCTACATGTTTTCATTATGCAGTGTGTTTTTATGGAGTGTAGAAATGCATGTGGCAAGCCTATTTTTACACCTTGAGTTTTATCTTACCTTTGCAATCTGAGGTACACTGGGCAGCTGGTTAATGCCTGATAAAGAGATCCTGTCATGGACTGTTTTAGTCCTCGACCTGCAACAGGACATAAAGAGAAGCTGTGCTTGAGGGGTTGATATGAGATTTGTTCCAACAAATAGATTTCTCAAAATTTATGTTTCAGGTAACAGCATTTCTCACAGTTAAAAAAAGAGAAAAAACAGACAGCAGCTAAGTGATGGGCAGTTTGATACAAAATGAAATGATACTGTGATACTGGCAATTTTCAGAGGAGCAGAATTTATGTTAGTAGTATTATAAATGTCAGAGAAGAGATTATCTATCACCTGGCCACAGTTCCCTCTGCAGCCTCCGCAATAACAAAGCGCAAACATTACATTACTTGATTGTTTTTCTCGCCTGTTAATGAAAATGTCACCAACTGTGATAATGGCAGGGAAGCTGTCCACAACACCAAAAATCTGTTCAAACATATCAGAGTCAATTATGACAAAGAGCATCCAAAGCTGCGACTAAAGAGGAGGGAGGAGTAAGACCCAAACAAAGGCAGCATGCAGGTAGGTTGCAATGCTGCTTTATTATTGTTTGTATGGGAGTCATTTGGAGTATGGACCATTGCTAAAAGGAAGAAGACAAGAAAAGACAAAAGCAAATGAAGATACAAAGCGAGGAAACAAGCTAGAGAAGGAGTTAAATGTTGACTCAGTGGAATACGGTGTTGATATTTTGTTTATCATGTTATACCTAAATGCATGAAATTAAGATATTAAGCCTGACAGTGTGCTGGATGTTCACAATACCTGAGCATGATGCGTAGAAACTCCTGTCCCTCAGCTTCCTCGTGTTTTAGAGACATGATGAGGTGGCCTATGCTGCTACCAGTGCAGTAGTAGTTCATGTGTTCCTGGAAAGAGATGAGAGAAAGAGAGAAAGAGAGATTATTTAGCAGACTTTCCCTGCTAAACACACACACACACACATACACACAAACAAGCACACACACACACATTTACCTTGCCTAGGAAGTGCTTCCGGTAGGCTCGGGCTGTGCTGTTACACTCCAGGCGGTAGCTGTGCCCCCCACCAGGGCTCAATCCATCTCCTCCTTCCTCCTCCTCACAGAAACTGGACTCTGAGGAGGACGGGGTCCCAGCTGGAGCCTCCACATCCTCAATCCAGTAGCCCCCAAACTGTGGCAGGATTACTTGGGGGTATGGACCACCTTTCTCCAGGACCTTAGGAAGGAGACAAAAATGTGAATAATAAGTCTGGGGCATGCAGATTTGTAATGATAAAAGAGCAATGTGTTTCACCTTTACATGTATTCTCTATTGTTGGAAACATTCCTAGTTTGTGGTTATATATTTGAAAGGTGTAAATGTGTGATTTGAGTGATTTATGCGAGTGAGATGACTCACATCTTCTATCCGTGGGTAGGGGATATAGTCATCCTGTAAAGCAGAGGGCACACACACCATTAAAAAGACACATTTTAACATACTGTGACTGAACTTCACTGACTTTCACCACTACGACACAGCTGCAAGCAACGCCACAAACACAGGCACACGAGCTAACACAAGTTGCTATGCCACTCTCAGGTGATGATGCAACAACCTGAAATGCAAAGATTAGCAAACATCAATGAGAGCGTGTCACCCCTTGATGATGTCAGAGCCTTGAGACTGGGGTTAAGAGCTGTTACGGGCCTCTAGTTGCTTGGGCCATCTGCTAGCGTAGCACACCTCCAGTGTATGACCTCTAAATACTGCTGAGGCCTGTCTGCGGCGCTATGGACAGCCAGTCATTTATATTCTGCAGCAGTAGGAGTCAGGATACTGACAGGCCAGAAAGGATCAATTGATGGTTGGAGTTCATTCAACTTATAATCAATCAGATCAGGAGGCGATTGATTTTTTACTTTTTTTTTTGCCCCGAGAAATTTTTTTTGGAAAAGTGCTCACAAGGGTGTTATAATCTCTCAAAGGCTGAGACAAGAACAATCACGGAGCAAAACAGGAGGCATGATGAAGAAGCGATTGGGGAAAACATGCGGAGAAAAGAAGGACACCATGACATAAACTGATGAGGTGTGTATGAGTGTGTGTCTGGTGTCTCGCCACACCTTCCATCTTTTGGTCTCTTCAGCTTTGGGGACCTAATTAGTGTCCATGTGCAGCATGAGGACGGAAAAGCACAAGGGTCAAAAAGCAAGATCTGTTTCTTTTTTGATATCTTTCTTTTTTGCACATCACACACTGTCCTGCCACACAGCACTCTTGGTTTCAGCTCTCACTGTCTCTGTCACTGAGTGATTCATACATGCTAATTCACTCTCCAACACACACACACGAGCATACACATACACACACACACACGAGCATACACACAAACACAGACAATTAATATGCACACTTAGTTATCCTCCCTTTCTCCAGCTTCCAAACATTTCAAGTATTTCTTTCTTCATTTGTTACAGCGGCACTGAGGCCTTTCAGGTTGCAGTGCTTTCGTAAATACAGTATATACAGATATGAAATAGCAGTCTGGTAGACATGGAGAAAATTGGCCAATTATAGTACAGGTCCAGTGGAACAGCTTGTCTACATGATTGAAAACAGATGTAAGGAAATAAATGCACTCACACACTCCATCTAAAACCACCAACCATACCAAGAATCAGGCAACACACACACACACACACACACACACACACACACACACACACACTTCTCAGTCTAGCCTGTAATGGTCTGAGTGTATATGGATGCAGCAGCTGTTACAGTCAAAAGGGAGTCATTGTCAACAATACGAGACTGATCACAAAGGCGCTCTTAAGAGGCATCAATTTTCAGTCATCGAGAGAGATGAAGACAAGACAAAGGGAGAGGAAGGAGGGAGAGGCGGATAAAGTTAGGAGAGGAGGGGGAAAAGAAGAGGTGGGATCAAATAAAGTGACCTTCATCAGCATCATCCAGATTACAGTATTGAAGCAGCCTTTCAACACGGAGGCTTCCAAATGTTGAGTTATAGGCAGCAGAGCTCAAGAGAGAGGATCGATGCAAGCTGAGGTGCAGAAAAGATGGATGAGGGGCAGAGTTTCAGTGTGTGTATATGAGACTCTTTGATCATTAGGCTGCATTGACTGCCATGTCATCTACCTGTCACACTTTCCAAATAACTATCCTGATGTCTTCCGTCGGCCTGTCCTGCTGCAACCCCCCCCCCCCCCCCCCCCCAATCCTCTTAAATTCTGTGTCATTAGAAGGAAAATTATGATTTAAAATTCAAGTATGAGGCTGATGCTTTCTATGTTTTTCTTATTGTCAACTAAATAAATGAAAAGAACAAAACCATATAATACTATTTAAAGACTGCTTCACTATGATGAGGAGAAACATATTACAAAATTGGGTCACAAAAATATGGTTTCATTAATTAAAAAAATTGAAGTTAAGAAATTTCTTGGAACAGCTGGACACTGTAGTTTTTACCAAGCATTACTCACACAGAAATAAATACACATGTGGTGCTCTAATGAGTATTGCAACAGTGTGGTGTACAGTTTGGGATCCGCTCAGAATAAACTACAGTGTCCACATTTCAAGCCTGTGTCCTGGATATTATTTTTATATACTACCAATTTGAAGCAACAAATACATTTTCCTGCATAGTTTTTTTTTGACAAGGTAATGAGGACATATTAATGAACATAATGGCTGAGTCACAAAATGTTTACTGACACTGTGTCAACCACAGCATTGTTCCTCATGGTTGTGTTAAGACACCCGCAGCACTCGGTTAAGGTTATGGACTGATTGTGATCCTGTTTAAATACTGTAAAAGTCAATAATGTCTCGAAGCTAAATACATGACGTGTTTACTTAGTTAACATTTAAACAAAACCGCAGTCCACAGTCTTTCCATAACCTTAACCAAAATGGTTTTGTTGCTTAAACATAACCACACAGGGCACTTACAAACGGTGTCAAATTATGAGTTGCATAACTCTGGATACACAGGCAATACTTTTTAGGACAAATTTAATGTTGAATTTGGAATTTTCATTTGTTGATAATAAGAAGTATTAAACTACCCGTTAAGAGTTTTGTCTGGAGAGCCCTTCCCTTTCTTTTTTAGGTGCTGTTTTTGAGGGTGACTGCATTAAAACTACTTTCTTTTCTTTACCTCCTTCCTTTCAGTGACTGGTGAATGACATACTGAAGTGTGAGTCTGTTCAGATGTGTATAGGAGTGGTCACTCTTATCTCAACTTGAAAATTGTGATCAAGATCATTGTGAGCTATGAATCCTTTTTCCCAACAAAAAATCCTACAAAAAGCCCTTTTCTCTCGCTTCGGATCTTCCTTTAGCCACTTGTTCCCTGGACACCTTTTTTTTGTGTGCCTTTCATTTCTCCTGCCAACTCCTTTCTCCTTCTATTCTCCCTTTTATATCCCTATCTGTCCCCAGACTACCCCAAGCTGTGGCCTTGGAGGCCTGTGGAGGGCCCACTACACAGAGACAGACTTTGTTCAGAAAAAAAGAAATCAATAAATTCCACACAGAGAATAAGAAAATAGTTGTAAGCCAGTTCAGTTCATTCCAGCATGCCTATTATCCAATCTGACCCACAGCCTGAACCCAGCTGGCTGACCTACACTGATTGAGTCATCATTGTCTGTCTCATCCATGTATATGTTAACCCTGGTGGTGGCCAGAGAACAAGAGAAGAGGAGAGACACTATCTCATGAATTGAATTCATGTTTTCTATGGACATGCTGCTACTGCACATTTGTAACTATAGCTGAAAAATTCAGTCGGTGAGTTGAAACAGAAAGTAGAGAATAGACATGGTGAAATAAGGGAGTGAAACAAGAAAGAAGAAAGAAAAATAAGTGTTTCATACCTGCATTCTCTCCAGCATATCGAAGAACTCTGCAGACTGAAACAGAGACAGAGGAAGAATACAAAATATGTCATACAGGGTAAGACAAAATTAAACTTTGACTTCCACAGCCTTAAAATCTACTGACAACAAACACTGTTCAGTCAGCTCGGTTGTCAACCTAATTTGCACCTCGTGCAGGTGTTTTTTGACACTTGACACTTGACACAAATGTCTGAATTCAACTGTCTTACACTACTCAAACATTAAAATGTTGGCAGCAGATCTGACTGACCAGCTTGCTGTGTTCGGCTCTCCTCCACAGCATAAAAATAGCTGTGTCAAGAGGGCAGAGCAGTGGAGAGACTTTCCCAACAACCTCTCACACCCACATGCGCACACAATGATAAGAAACCACTTCCTCAGAAAGTCACACACACACACACATATATACACATGCGCTCACGCCAACACAAGCATCCTTAAGTGCCTTCACACATCCTTGTCCCCGGGGTCTCCACCTTGTCATATAAACAAGCTGTAAAAGTGATAATGGTTCTGCATGCTTTGTGTCTTGTGTTCCATATTGCACAGGTATGATGTGCAGAGGCAATATAATGTGTGCAGGGTGGTTTAGGCTAAATATACACACTCACTCAAAGGACAGTTCATGGCACCAAATGAAATTTCCAATCCAAAAAGAAAAAAAAAGGGGGAAGAAAATGAACAATAGCATTCTACGACAGCAGCGCTTCCTCTTTCAATGAATACTACACCGTAAATGTGATAACGGCTAAAACAACATCAGCTACTGTATAACTTTAAATGACTTCAACAGCTAATGCTACTCATACACATGTACAGGAATGTAGCATGCATATTGCAGCACATTCAATACCACCATAAAATACAAAGCAGGAGGAAACCAGGAACTAAATGACCTGCCTATGAACTATAGCTCTTTAACAAGGAAGGTCTGCTGAAGAGTTCAACTGGTGTTTTACAGCTGTTTGAATGACTATAACAGCGGTAACAACCTGTAGACTACTACATTTTGACAGCACTTATAAAAGCTAATGTTATTCTCCACGCTTGTTAGCTAACAGGTAGTTGAACATGTATAAATCTATCACTCTGTCTTCCCTGCGGACAGAGCACACAAAGCTTATCAAGGAGTTAATATTAACTAGCTGAGGTAAAGGCGTTGTAAGCCGATACGCCACTGTGGTAAGACCTGCAGAGTCAACACCAGGAAGCCAAGCTGTTTATATCTGTGAGATAGGAGCTCTAGCAGTCAACATGACCTCTCAGCCGACTGCACGTTCCCACAATGTATATGTGTGGGTGCATGTGTAAAAAGTAAAAGTGAGGGCAGCAGGAGAAAGAGAAAAGTTAATAGAAGGTTTTGTAAAAAATTAGCTTCAGATATTTGGGGTTTTTCTTTTCTCCTTTGTGAGTGGCTCACCCTCACAGACTCGTTTACCGTGACAGCTTAAAAGACTTGTCTAACACAGCAACATCATCTGTATCTCTCGTCACCCATGGCAACCAGCTGGTGCTACCACACTCTGCAGGCAGATTGGACCGGCTGCCTACATGACTGACAGGCTCACTGGCTGTTACAATTCACACATATTCATGTGAAGTCATAAACATAATCAGCTGCACATTGACAGCAATGATGCCACATCACAGGCAGGGGCAGCAACCTCCGTGTCTCATCATGTCAGCTTCAGGATTAAAGGATTGTTTTTAGAATTTAACATGAAAAACATGCATTGAGTTGAATTAAGCTGTTCTAATAGTCCTGATACTTTCTTTCTCTTTTTAATTTTTAATCTTTCATCTTCTGTTTTCAGTCTAACTATGACAAACAGACAAGAAATGAGCGGCAAGGTTAGCATTGCATCCTAGCAGTCTATATCCACAGACTCTTCTCTCCCTACCATCACACAACTCTTCCTCTGGTGTAAGGTGAAGGGTGGATGAATGAATGGATCAGCTATCAGTGCTGTGGGACACAACACCTTTATAGCATCGTTAAAGCAGAGCTCTGTCAGATTCATTACAGATACTATAACATGGCACGCTGGTTGATTTGTGCTGACACACATCTGTATTTGATACTTAAGTCAATATTGTTTTGGCCTTGTCTCTGGGTGATGAAATATTGTAGTGAAATACAGCACACGTGTGAGTACATCTGCTATAAATAGAACATGAAACTGTAGACGTTTCAGAGATGCAAACACAACAGTGTTTCTATTGTTGAGTGAAGTTGTAAAACCATCCTAAAGTAGATGTAACACACTTTGAAATAACATTCTTGAGTAGTTTTGTATGGCTACTCGACCTGCCAAATGCTTTTATCAGAGCTATAACCTCTTTATAAAAATGTATCATCACTGCTTTCTGCTTTCTGAATGTGTTTGTTCCCCTACAAGCTTTTTTTAACTCAGCATTATTAAAGTTCACAAGACCACTGACTGATACATGTGTTTATAGCTGATATCTTGCGTCATTGTAAAAAAGGAAAATGTCACGTCATTTTACACACTAACCCAACCCACAGTACAAGCTCAAACGAATCTGAACAACATTATTCTGTATTCCCAGTAACAGACTATCATGTTGAGTCAAAATGTAGACTTACCTCAACACCAACAGCTAAAACATGTGAGCACTCTCTGTCTTCCTCTTATTCTTACCTCACTTTTCTATTTAGAAAACGGACTTCCCTCTTCCTCCCTCTCTTTCTCTCTTCCCTCTCTCCCTCGCCTTTAATCTCTTTTTGTCATTTAACGCCTATAGTTTAAACAGGAAAGTCAAGTCAGGCAGCAAACTAAATCGTTTGTTAAAAGAAAACAGGTCATTCCAGTGAACATGTGTCTCAAGGAAACACACAACCCAAAACCATGTGGGCAAGATTCTCTAGGAGTATCGTTTTGTTGTGTTCTTTTTGTTTTTTGTCTCAGCTGCAGCCTCTCTGAAAGTTTACTGTTAATATTATACACAGTGTGACTCATAAAATGCAAATCAGAAAAAAAGTGTCAGACTAAATACAAAAACATATTTGCCACTGACCACTGTGAGAACTTTCATTAACAATTTGATGATTTTCTAACTTTAACATAACCGTATATGTTTAACCACCAGTTTCCTGATCTGTGACCCAAACCTTTTCAAACCTTTCAATTTGCTTCATGTTTCTATTCATGACAGGATGTTCCATCTACAGACATAATTTTGAGAACATACACTGAACATCTGCAGAGTGCAATAGCTCCAGTAATGTTCCAAGATGTGTGTGTGTGTGCGTGTGTGCGTGTGTGTGTGTGTGTGTGTGTGTGTGTGTGTGTGTGTGTATGTGTGTGTGTGTGTGTGTCTGTGTGTGCCAGGTGCACAAATTCCCCATTTCCACATCAGTGTGTCCGCCTGGCAGACATCTGTTTATAGCCACTGTATTAAAAAAGGCAAGGCCAATAACTATGTTGTGTAGCAACGACATGCAGTCTGTGTAATCAGATGCAATTTTGTTGTTGTTTTGTTTCTTTGCAATAATAAGCAGTTCATTATCTGGCAGAGCTGGAGATGACATAACCTGACATTAGAGTCACTAAGTAATAAAATATCACTTTTGTTGCATGGTTCAGCCCTGAGGTTTGAGTTATGTATTTGAGACACCATGATTAGACCAAGGCGTATTAAATTTGAGCTTATTAATGTGTAGGTTAAATGTTTTAGCAGCTAAGGCAGTGTGGTGTATTACTTAAGAATAATTTGTGGTTAGTTACACACATTTTTTTCTCTCATGCTCGAGGAGAAGTTGTAAAATCCTGTGGATGAATTTGATGTCAAATGTAATTGTGGAAATTATAAGTTTCATAACTTCTCTACCAGCGTGACATTGATGATGATCATCTGACCATTAGACCACTCTGGCTCAAAGCGAAATTGTTGGTTGCAGATTGATAATTACGAGAAATCAACCACACATGGAGAAGTAAATGACTATCTTCTGGCATGAGTTACATTCCTCTCATGTATTGTGGTCTGTTTTTTTTTTTTTTTTTTTTTTTTTATCCTGTCACGGCCCTGACCATATTTTCAGTAAATCAGCTCTTTCTGTCATTCTCACCGTGAGCAAACGTTATCCTTCTCATTTCTCTCCTCCTGTCTGTGCTATCTCCCTCTGTGTAGTCTTCAGCAGATTCAATAATGATGGCTTAGTTCAAGGTGACATACTGCAGAGAGCGGCTCCCTCTTGCTGGAGCCATCATCTATTTCTTGTATATCACTCTGGTAATCTACCTCGCTGCAAAACATACCTCTCTTTTATCATACTCGAGGAGAAATAGAAAATATCTTCAGAGGTGCTGGGTGAGTAATGAATGTCTGAAAACATCACATCTTAGAATCTGGTATAAATAGTGAAATACATTCTCTGTATGTGCAGGGCAATAATAAGTCATCATATCAATCAATGTGACAGACACTTGAGAAATTTGATTTTTTGTAGTCGGATTGATTTAATTGGGTCTCATTATTCACCTTGCTTCTGCAATTTGCAGAGTCACTTAGTTTTGGCTGGGCTTTCCTTCAATGACAGAGTTTGATTGAACGTGGCAATTTCTGATCAGGATTCCATTAGCTTAAGTTAGTAATCAATCAGTCATCACTACAGGATCATTCAATTGCCTTTCCTTTTTTTATAACACAACCTATCTTGCCTTGAGGAGACCTATCCCAAAGATTCAAAGTGGGAGTTTGTAAACTAGTAAGATAAAGACCGTGGGAAATAACTTAGGGACCTGGGCAGAAAATCCCCCCTGCAATGTCCGGGCAGGCTCTGTAGACACATCTAGTATAACATTAATAAAGAATAAAAGCAGAGTAATGACTTCAGCAGTCTTGAGAAGAAATTTACAGTCAAAATTTGAAGTGTATTTAGAGCACAGTTCAGTTCCTGCATCAGCTTTGAGTTCTTATTCCCTCTGCTGTCAGTGCCAACTCAACAGTAAAACAGATGAAAAAAGCATTACATCACCCCCAAGTCTGGAGTCCCAGCAAAGTGGAGAGTGGAGTTCACTTTATACAATGACATCATCATGTTTACTTTCTCTGGAAGCAATATTGGAAATTAATTATGGAGAGTTTAACTTAAATAGATGTTGCCATAACTTGGATAGCTTTGATAACCTTTAGCTTACATGGTGTACAAAACAGTACAAAACTAAAATGCCCAAATGCTTTAAAAATGTCATTTTATTTCAAATGCAGGTTGTCAGAGTATAAATTCAGTATAAGGTGGACAAGAAAATAGTGCCATGGATTAGTACATGTTGTGACATAAAACCCTACTGTCATGTACTGTATGAAGACCTTGCTTTGCTTTCAGTGTAGTTATGTAATGTGTCATGTTTTGAACTTTTTCTTGTAACACTTTGTCACCAAACTGCTTTGCTTGCTGAAGCAATTTCTTAATGAGGATGATCAGAATCAATAGATTTTCTAATAGGCCTGAAGGTCTAAAGGGCAAAATTAAATTAAAAAGTCAGTCAATCAATGTGTGTGTATACAGATGATCCATCAACTATACAAACATGCAAATGTGCACACATATGTGCACAAATATATGTTTGTGTGTGTGTGTAGCCTACCTTCATGCTGGGCGGTGCAGTGCGAGGTGGTGAGGGGGGACATTCTCCCAGAGGGACGTTGGAGATGTTTAACAGTTCCTGTTTCCTGGAGAGAAGAGGACCAAAAAAAAAGAAGAGAAAAGTTTGATTTATTGATGCTTATGACCTCAAAAAGTGTTCCAAATGTGATCAAAGGTCACACATCCTCATTTGTTTATGCAGGTCACTCTGCCTGTAATTTAATGAGGCTGATACACTATTTTCCCATCTTTAAAGCGTGTGTATAAAGGTCAAAGTATAACCATTATTTCCCCTCTAAAACAGTCATTATATTCCAAAAATCGCAAAAAAATCCTCTCGAGTTATGTAAGTGGGCATATGCGCTGCTTTTCATATGATAGAGTGACTGCTCCCTCCTTTTGACCACCACTCAATCTAATCCATCATTAACCATCAAACTGTGTGTAACTGCTGTGGGTGTGTCATTTTTAACAAAGGTGTGTTTCCTCAATTTCTTTACATGTCTTCCTTGCATCTAAAGTGGGAGAAACTAGACCTGAGCAAAAGAGGCAAGGATGGAAAAAATGAGAAATTGAAAGAATAAGGCAACAATTTTTATCAACAGTTACCCCTGAAGAAACTAAAATCAACCCCAGGCATGTATTGTCTGTAGAGCCATGCCCTAGTAAACTCTAAAACACTGCTGATATATATTTAAGACACACAAAGAAAATATAACACATCAAAGCTACAGTATACAGTGTTGCATTTGAAATTGATAAATCATGAGCCCTAAATGTAAAGCCAACTCAACAGCTACTGTAGTAACCTGCTAGTGTATCTAACTGCACAATAAAAACATGGCTGAAGGGGAACAACTGAGCTTCTACATAACAATAATAATAATAAAAAAAGAAGAAGCTGGAACTAACAGCAAAAACATAACATCCAGCTATAGATGAATCACATCTGGCACCAAAATATCAGCAGTGTTATACAGTAGCAACAGGTTCACATTTCATTTTAGAATTAAACTGTTTCAAGCAGCAAATGAGTAGGGAGAATTTATTTACTATAAGTTTTGTCAGTTCATGGTTGGCCTATAACATAGTTTAAAGGAGTCATACAATCCCAATGCAGTCAGTTTGTTGACTTGTTGTTCTTCTATAATCCAAAGTATCAAACTGAATACACAGTGAAGTAGGATCAGATGGATCTCTGCTATTTTAAAATGCTCACTGGAGTCTCAGGGGCTGTCGGGAAGACTTGAGAAGATCTTTGAGGCTTTTTTAAAAAACTTTTTTACTTACTTATTTACTGAGAGGCATGAGTGCACATTAATGATGCCCAATGTTAAAGGTTTCCTTGTCAGGGTGAGACAGCAGAATGATTATCTTGACCCCAGGAACTATGC